>NC_133324.1:761607541-761907541 GCF_042186555.1 Aquarana catesbeiana
TCGAATTTGAATAGAAAAGATTAGAATAGAAAATAATAGACTAGACAAACAATAGAACAGAACAGAATAAAATATAATATATATAATTTATTCTATTCTGTTCTATTGTTTTTCTAGTCTTTTCTCTTCTACTCTATTCTAATCTTTTCTATTCAAATTCGAATTCATTTTATAAGAAATTCAAATTTCGGAAGATGGTTTTATATATATATATATATATATATATATATGTATATATGTGTGTGTGTATATGTATAATATATATATATATATATATATATATATATATATATATATATATATATATATATATATATATATATATATATATATATATATATATATATATATATATATATAAAACCATCTTCCGAAATTTGAATTTCTTATAAAATGAATTCGAATTTGAATAGAAAAGATTAGAACAGAGTAGAAGAGAAAAGACTAGAAAAACAATAGAACAGAATACAAAAAATTATATATATTATATTTTATTCTGTTCTATTGTTTGTCTAGTCTATTATTTTCTATTCTAATCTTTTCTATTCAAATTCGAATTCATTCTATACGAAATTCCACTTTCAGAAGCCATCTTCCGAAATTCGAATTTCGTATAGAATGAATTCAAATTCGAATAGAAAAGTTTAGAATAGAATAGAAAAGAATAGCATAAAAAACAATGAAACAGAATAGAAAATTTTATATATATATATATATATATATATATATATATATATATATATATATATATATATATATATATATACATATATATATATATATATATATAAAACATCTTCCAAAATTCGAATTTCATATAGACCGAAATCAAATTTGAATATAAAAGATGAGAATAGAATAGAAAAGAATAGACTAGAAAAACAATAGAACAGAATAGAAGAAAATATAATATATAATATATATATATATATATTATATTTTCTTCTATTCTGTTCTATTGTTTTTCTAGTCTATTCTTTTCTATTATTTTCTGTTCTAATCTTTTCTATTCAAATTCGAATTCATTCTATAAGAAATTCAAACTTCAGAAGCCATGTTCCGAAATTCGAATTTCGTATAGAATGAATTTGAATTGAAAAGACTATTATAGAATATAAAATAATAGAAAAGAAAAGCATAAAAAAACAATAGAAGAGAATAATACAAAAAAATTACCGCATTTATAACACGCACAGGCGTATAACACGCACCCCAAGTTTAGGTGGGATTTTTAAGGAAAAAAAAACTTTTAGGAGGGAAGTTTAAGGGAAAAAAACTTACATTTAAATGCCCATCATTGCAGCCTTCTCAGTGCAGCCTTGCCCCAGTGCAGCCATGTCAGTGCAGCCTTGTCAGTGCAGCCTTCTCAGTGCAGCCTTGTCAGTGCAGCCTTGTCAGTGCAGCCTTCCCAGTGTCCATTGCAGCCTTATCCCAGTGCAGCCTTGCCCCAGTGCAGCCTTGCCCCAGTGCAGCCTTGCAGCTCGCAGTTTGAAAATCCTGTGATCCCCTGCGATCCTGAGCTTCAAAATCGCCGACCGCGATTTGAAAATGGTGCCGCTGGCGCCAAAATACACAGAGCCAGTCCTCGGCTCTTCTTGGCTGCTCTCGTTCACTTTCGGCTCCACTCGTAGTCCCGCCCGGGATGGGCGTGACTGTGAGCGGAGCTATCCGAACCTAGCCGAGTACACTCGGCTAGGTTCGGGCGGCGCTCGAGTGAAGCCGAAAGTGGCCGAGAAGAGCCGAGGACCGGCTCTGTGTATTTCAGCGCCATTTTCAAATCGCGGTCGGCGATTTTGAAGATCTGTCAGCTCAGGATCGCAAGGGATCGGCGTATAACACGCACCCATGATTTTCCCCTGATTTTAAGGGGAAAAAAGTGCGTGTTATATGCCGATAAATACGGTATATATATTTATATATATTTTTTTAATTTTTATTTTTTTTATATGCTGGTCTATTGTTTTTCTATTCTTTTCTATTCTTTTCTATTTTATTCTAATCTTTTCTATTTGAATGCGAAATCATTCTATACGAAATTTGAATTTCCGAAAATGGTTATACAGAAACAGAATGAAATAGAATGAAATCGAATTCTAATAGAAAAGACTAGAACAGAAAAACAATAGAACAGAATAGAAAAAAAAAAAAAAAATATATATATATATATATATATATATATATATATATATATATATATATACACACACATCTTCCGAAATTGGAATTTGGTACAGAATGAATTCAAATAGAAAAGATTAGAATAGAACAGAAAATAATATAAAAGAATAGCATAGAAAAACAATAGAACAGAATAGAAAAAAATATAAAATATTCTATTCTAATCTTTTCTATTCGAATTCATTCTGTACCAAATTCCAATTTCGGAAGATGATTTTATTTATATATATATATATATATATATATATATATATATATATATATATATATAATATTTCTTTCTATTCTGTTCTATTGTTTTTCTATTCTATTCTTTTCGAATTTGATTTCATTCTATTTCTATATAACTATTTTCTGAAATTCGAATTTTGTATAGAATGAATTTGAATTCAAATAGAAAAGATCAGAATATAATAGAAAATAATAGAAAAACAATAGAACAGAATAGAAAAAATATTTTATATATATATATATATATATATATATATATATATATATATATATATATATATATATATATATATATATATATATATATATATAAAACCATCTTCCAAAATTCGAATTTCGTATAAAATTAATTTGAATAGAAAAGATTAAAATAGAGTAGAAAGAATAGACTAGAAAAACAATAGAACAGAAAAGAATAAGATATAATATATATATCATATTTTATTCTGTTCTGTTCTATTGTTTTTCTAGTCTATTCTTTTCTATTCAAATTCAAATTCATTCTATACGAAATTCGAATTTCAGAAGCCATCTTCCGAAATTCGAATTTCGTATAGAATGAATTCAAATTCGAATAGAAAAGTTTAGAATAGAATAAAAAAGAATAGCATAGAAAAACAATGAAACAGAATAGAAAAAAATATATATATATTATATTTTATTCTCTTCTGTTCTATTGTTTTTCTAGTCTATTCTATTTCTATTCTAATCTTTTCTATTCAAATTCGAATTCATTCTATACGAAATTCTAATTTTAGAAGCCATCTTCCGAAATTCGAATTTCGCATAGAATTAATTCAAATTCGAATAGAAAAGTTTAGAATAGAATAGAAAAAAATAGCATAGAAAAACAATGGAACAGAATAGAAAAAAAATATAATATATATATTTAACCATGTTCCAAAATTGGAATTTGGTACAGAATGAATTCGAATTCAAATAGAAAAGCTTAGAATACAATATATTATATTTTTTTCTATTCTGATCTATTGTTTTTCTATGCTATTCTTTTATACTTTCTATTCTATCCTAATCTTTTCTATTGGAATTCGATTTCATTCTATACGAATTTCAAATTTTGCAAAATGGTTATATATAGTTTACTTTTTCAAATTCAGTTATTGTTTTTTTCGAATTTTATAGTTTTTTTCGAATGTGGTAGAAATTTTTTGAATTTGACAGTTTTTTTCGAATGTGGTAGAATTTTTTCGAATTTGACAGGTTTTTTCGAATGTGGTAGAATTTTTTCGAATTTGATAGTTTTTTTCGAATGTGGTAGAATTTTTTCGAATTTGACAGTTTTTTTCGAATGTGGTAGAATTTTTTCGAATTTGATAGTTTTTTCGAATGTGGTAGAATTTTTTCGAATTTGATAGTTTTTTCGAATGTGGTAGAATTTTTTCGAATTTGATAGTTTTTTTCGAATGTGGTAGAATTTTTTCGAATTTGATAGTTTTTTTCGAATGTGGTAGAATTTTTTCGAATTTGACAGTTTTTTTCGAATGTGTTAGAATTTTTTCGAATTTGATAGTTTTTTTCGAATACGGTCGAATTTTTTCGAATGCGGTCGAATTTTTTCGAATTCGAATACGAAACGAAACAAATTCCGAAAACGAATGTAATGAATGCAATGAATTTAACTAAACGAATTAAGTTAAATAACGAATCTAAACGAAACTAAACTAAAGGAATTTTTTCATCCTGCACATGTCTATTGCCAGTACCCGACATTACATTAAAGCCGCAAGCAATTTTAAATGACTTTTTTTTCCTTTAAAAATGACATTTTGTGCAGGGACTGTCCTAAGCATGGGAAACACGTGCCACTTTACAGGAATACTATAAACACCCCCAGGTACGATATTTAAAGGAATATTTCACTTTTTTTTTAACTTTAAGCATCATTAAAATCACTGCTCCTGAAAAAACGGCTGTTATTGAAAGTTTTTTTTGCATTGATACATGTCCCCTGAGGCAGGACCCGGCTCCCCAAACCCTTTTTAGGACAATACCATGCAAATTAGCCTTTAAAATGAGCACTTTTGATTTTGAACGTTCAAGTCCCATAGGCGTCAATGGGGTTATAAAGTTCATGCGAATTTTTGGTCCGTTCGCAGGTTCTGGGGGGTGTTCGGCTCATCCCTATTCCACGGTGATTCATCTGGTCTTCATTTCCTGCTCTGCTAGCTATTTAAACTGCATGGATCAGATCTTCTGTGCCTTCACACTGGTCAACATATCCGGACTCTCTTTGCTGTGTTTTCCTGTGAAAGACTTTTGCTTGACTGACTTCCCTTCTGGTTCCTGATCCTGTTTGCTGCACCCGACTTCGCTTATCTCTGAACTCCTGTTTCTCTGGCTTGTTCTGACTACCCGTCCTGTTTACCAAACTCTGGCTATGTTTTGTTTGCTCTGTTTATACCATTTTACTATTTTATTAAATAGTGTGATTTTTACTGCACTTCTGTCTCAGTCTGATTCATGGTTCCTGACAGTATACCACACCACTTCCACAAACTAAATCTATCCAAAAACAAGCTCATAATATTTCGTCCCCCTTCCCTGACTTCTCTGTCAAGATCAATGGCACAACTATCAAACCATCCACACATGCCAGGGTGCTAGGTGTAATCCTGGACTCTAAACTCTCCTTTCAGCCCCGCATCCAATCACTGTCCAAAACGTGCCATCTCATCCTCCACAACATCTCCAAAATACGTCCCTTCCTAACCTATGACACCACAAAGCTTCTAATTCACTCCCTTGTTATATTTCGCCTCAACTACAGCAGCTCCCTCCTCATTGGCTTACCTTTAGTTGGGCTATCCCCCCTGCAATCCATCATTAAAGCTGCTGCCAGGCTCATCCACCTTACCAACCATTCAGTGTCTGTTACCCCTCTCTGCCAATCCCTCCACTGGTTTCCGCTCACCCAACAAATTGGATTCTAAATTTTAACAACTTACAAAGCTAAATAAAATATGAAAAATACTTGTGCTCTACTAGTATATGTATAAAGTTGCACAGTGAAACACTAATAAAACAAAAACAAAAAACGTTGAACAGCTGCAACCATTGAAAGTGAACTCAAACTCTTATGACATAAATAAATGGTGCGTTTATTCAAAGATAACTACATAATGTGTATGGAGGCAATGTGCAAAAACACACACAATGAATAAACAAATATAAATATATAAATATGCAAAGTGTCCAATCAGTGAAAACTCCAGCAATGCAAACTGTGCTTGAAGTAATGAGACAAAAAGATATTCCTTCCAAATAACTGTAGAAAGTTCAGATGATTAGAAGACAAAAAGGAAATGAAGGGGGCTGCTCCGCACCCTCAGAAGAAATGGCCACTCACCTCAAACTTTGACCACACAGGTCAAACAGCACTCATATGAAGAAATAGAATGGATAATGGACAACATTCCTTCTCCAACTCTTGGGCCGCTCCTCTGAGAAAGTGATCTGGATTAGCAGCACTTGTCTCCCACAGCAGTAAATGCTCAAAGTAAAAGAAAAAAGATCATAGCACAATAATGCTAATTAAATACGTGCAAAGAGGGGGTGCTCATTTAGTACATCTAAATGTTATTTATAAATACTGTGAAAACAATGTGATAGAACTAATTCACACACTCAAAAAAACTGAACAAAACATTCCTAGCAAAACCCTTATAATAAGGATCTTGACAATAATGTGCAACAAATATTAAGAACGACAGTCCCAATAAAATGTGATTTTCCAAACAAAACGGATTAAAGCAGGTGGTCCTAGATTAGTGCTTGATAGTGGGTACTCCTTCACCATATCATTAGCAGAACACCCAACGTGAGCAGATAAAGAAACTGCTTACCAGATGTACTTGATTTCTTTAATTAAAAAGAAAGACAAGTAACACTTTGGCAGGATAATGCCTGCTCGCATGTGTGTGGAGCTCGGGGATGTGCAGGAAACCTCTTCCTCAGAGTTTTAGGGCATGATATGCAAAAACAATCAAGAAACTTCCCATAGCATAATACTGTTTAACCCCTTCCCGATGTACCCTTCACCACGCCGATGTACGTCGGCAGAATGGCACAGCTGGGCAAATGGACTTACAGGTACGTCCATTTGAATTTCCCGCCATGCCATTGCATGCGTGCCGCGGGAGTCGGATCGCGGGTCCCGTGGACTCGATCGCCGCGGGGATACCCGCGATCGCCTCACGGAGAGGACGAACGGGGAGATGCTGATGTAAACAGCATCTCCCCGTTCTGCCTAGTGACAAGTGTCACTGATCTCTGCTCCCTGTCATCGGGAGCAGTGATCAGAGTAGTGTCACAGCTAGCCCATCCCCCTACAGTTGGAAATAACTCCCTAGTACTGACTTAACCCCTCCCCGCCCCCTAGTGGTTAACCCCTTCACTGCCAGTGTCATTTATACAGGAATCAATGCATTTTTATAGCACTGATTGCTGTATAAATGACAATGGTCCCAAAAATGTGTCAAAAATGTCCGACATGTCCGCCATAACGTCACAGTCACAATAAAAATCGCTGATTTCCGCCATTACTAGTAAAAAAAAATTATTAATAAAAATGCCATAAAACTATCCCCTATTTTGTAAATGCTATAACTTTTGCGCAAACCAATCAATAAACGCTTATTGCAATTTTTCCAGAAATATGTAGAAGAATACGTATTGGCCTAAACTGAGGAAAAAATTTGTTTTTTTATGTATTTTTGGGGGATATTTATTATAGCAAAATGTAAAAAATAATGCGTTTTTTTCAAAATTGTCGCTCTTATTTTGTTTATAGCGCAAAAAGGTGATCAAATACCACCAAAAGAAAGCTCTATTTGTGGGAAAAAAAGGACGTCAATTTTGTTTGGGTGCAACGTCGCACAACCGCGCAATTGTCAGTTAAAGTGACGCAGTGCCGAATCGCAAAAAGTGCTCTAGTCAGGAAGGGGTAAATTCTTCCGGGGCTGAAGTGGTTAATAAAAACATAGGGATAAAAACAGAAAAGCCAAATGGCTCCTTACATTAAAAAGTGCCTACCCGGCACTGGGGCTGCTGGCGTGTCTCATTAGAAAGGCTGGATGAGCTGAACTTATGCCGCGTCCACCTCTGAGAAGGGGCGTGCATTCCACCATCCACAGCTGACAATAAGAGGCCCGGAAGTGCTGTAGGCTGTAACGTGACCAGGTACCGCCTCAGGTGATGGAACGCACGCTCTTCTCAGAGGTGGACGCGGCATAGGTTCAGCTCATCCAGCCTTTCTAATGAGACAAGCCAGCAGCCCCAGTGCCGGGTAGGCATTTTTTAATGTAAGGAGCCATTTGTCTTTTCTGTTTTTATTCCTATGTTTTTATTAAACAGTATTATGCTATGGGAAGTTTCTTGATTGTTTTTGCATATCCTGCCCTAAAACTCTGAGGAAGAGGTTTCCTGCACATCCCCGAGCTCCACACACATGCGAGCAGGCATTATCCTGCCAAAGCGTTACTTGACTTTCTTTTTAATTAAAGAAGTCAAGTACATCTGGTAAGCAGTTTCTTTATCTGCTCACCTTGGGTGTTCTGCTAATGATATGGTGAAGGAGTACCCACTATCAAGCACTAATCTAGGACCACCTGCTTTAATCCGTTTTGTTTGGAAAATCACATTTAATTGGGACTGTCGTTCTTAATATTTGTTGTACATTATTGTCAAGATCCTTATTATAAGGGTTTTGCCAGGAATGTTCAGTTTTGTTCAGTTTTTTTGAGTGTGTGAATTAGTTCCTGCACATTGTTTTCACAGTATTTATAAATAAAGTTTAGATGCACTAAATGAGCGCCCCCTCTTTGCACGTATTTGATATCTAGGAGTGTTTTTCACTTTTTAGGGGAGCAGCTTATTATTTATATTCACTTTTTAAATTTTACTTTGCACTGGCGCGGAGTGTTTTTGTATATAATAATGCTAATAACCAACTAATTTATTTTGGACTTAAAACTCCATCTGCTTACATTTCACAAAATGTAAAACTGCATATAACATAGAGAGCGCAATAGCTCGCCTCCTCACTGCACTTCCGTGAATCGGAATGAATCCTGGGTGGAGCTAGTGATGTCATTCTGATTCCCCCAGGATTCATTACAATTCATGGAAGGGCAGTGAGGAGGCAAGCTATCGTGCTAGTTATGTTATATGCAGTTTTAAATTTTGTGAAATGTAAGCAGATGGAATTTTAAGTCTAAATAATTTAGTTGGTTATTAGCATTATTGTACTATGATCGTTTTTCCTTTACTTCACTGCTATGGGAGACAAGTGCTGCTAATTGGAAACCCTTAGGAGTTTAGTGATTCAGAGATCTGGATCACTTCGGGGAGGAGCGGCCCAAGAGTTGGAGAAGGACTGTTGTCCATTATCCATTCTATTTCTTCATATGAGTGCTGTTTGACATGTGTGGTCAAAGTTTGAGGTGAGCGGTCATTTCTTCTGAGGGTGCGGAGCAGCCCCCTTCATTTCCTTTTTGTCTTCTAATCATCTGAACTTTCTACAGTTTTTTGGAAGGAACATCTTTTTGTCTCATTACTTCAAGCACAGTTCGCATTGCTGGAATTTTCACTGATTGGACACTTTGCATATTTATATTTGTTTATTCATTGTGGTTTTTTTTGCACATTTCCTCCATGCATGTAGTTATCTTTGAATAAGCGCACCATTTATTTATTTCATAACTTACAAAGCTATCCACAACTCGGCCCCCAGCTACACCACCAACCTAGTCTCAAGATACCAACCAAGTATTTCCCTTTGTTCCTCCCAAGACCTCCTGCTCTCTAGCTCCTTTGTCACCTCCTCCCATGTTTACATGCAGGACTTCTTCTGAGCCTCTCCCATCCTATGGAATTCCCTACCCCAATCTTTGCGACTATCTTCTACTCTGTCCACATTTAGGCAATCCCTGAAAACCCTTCTCCTCATAGAAGCTTATCCTGCCCCCCTCTAACAATTGTACTTTTATTTTCTCCATCAGGTCATCCCCCACAGTTATTACCTTTTGTATTGCTTGACCCTCCCTTTTAGATTGTAAGCTCTAAGGAGCAGGGCCCTCTGATTCCTCCTGTATGGAATATATTGTAACTATACTGTCTGCCCTCATGTTATACAGTGCTGTGCAAACTGTTGGAGCTATATAAATCCTGTTCAATAATATTAATATTATTATTAATAATAATAACAATGTCAGTCCAATGGAGGTATACAGTATCTACCTTTGAAATTTTATGAGTATACAAAATATTACGAATATCGAGGAAAAGTGCATGTAGGGCACTTTTTGTGATGGATATTATCAGCCATACAATTCACTGATGCTTCTAAAACGGCGTTCCGCTTGGGGAAAAAAATTAAAAGTCAGCAGCTACAAATACTGTAGCTGCTGACTTTTAATATAAGGACACTTACCTGTCCAGGGAGCCCACGATGTCGGCACCCCAGCCGATCTTCAGATCGACTCCCAGGTGCTGCCGCCATCATTCCTGGTAAGGGAACCAGGCAGTGAAGACTTTTGATTTCACTCCTGGTTCCCTACTGCCCATGCGCAAGTCAGGCTGCGCATTCTGATTGGTCCCTGCTGTCTTCTTGGACCTGTGTGTCTCCCAGAAGACAGCGAGAGGAAGGAAGGTTTGCCAGACATTGCGTAGATCGCCCCACAATGTTGTATCGATCTTTCCCTGGAAGTGGGAGCAGATACCTGGATTTGACAGGTATCTGCTCCCCCTTCCCCCTGAAAGGTGCCAAATGTAACACCGGAGGGGATAGAAATCCGATCAGCGGAAGTTCCATTTCTGGGTGGAACTCCACTTTAAGAAAATTTGTAGTTAAGAAAAACAATAAATTGTTGACTTTAATGCCCCGTACACACGGTCGGATTTTCCGACGGAAAATGTGTGTTAGGACCTTGTTGTCGGAAATTCCGACCATGTGTAGGCTCCATCACACATTTTCCATCGGATTTTCCGACACACAAAGTTTGAGAGCAGGATATAAAATTTTCGACAACAAAATCCATTGTCAGAAATTCCAATCGTGTGTACACAAATCCGACGCACAAATTGCCACGCATGCTCAGAATAAATAAAGAGATGAAAGCTATTGGCCACTGCCCCGTTTATAGTCCCGACGTACGTGTTTTACGTCACCGCGTTCAGAACGATCGGATTTTCCAACAACTTTGTGTGACCGTGTGTATGCAAGACAAGTTTGAGCCAACATCCGTTGGAAAAACTCCTAGGATTTTGTTGTCGGAATGTCCGAACAAAGTCCGACCGTGTGTACGGGGCATTAGAGTTATAGCTCTGTGCCTTTAAAGTCCCAATATCAAAAACTTTTCAATATACATCTGTCCAAAAAATAGGGATCACGGTTCAATCCCTTTAATGGGGTATAATTCATGGACATTATTGGTCTAATTTGGGCTACTATACTAACATAGACAGTACTCATCAAAATTCTTTAAATATTGACACAGGCTTCAGTGGGGCATGGACAAGAAATACCTGCAGCAAGAAAGTGACCAAACGCTACAGGCATTTTTAAGTTGAACTCCCTTATTAACTAGTAAGTAAACTCAGTACTCATATTCCAAGTACAAATGGTTACAAGTAGATACTGCAAAACTTAGTTTTTTTGTAAAACACCCAGCAACATTTACATATATCCTTGGATTGGTAACCATAGCAGCAACATTAGTTGTTTGTCCAGGCAACAACTGAAAGTGCCTGATATATTATACCAAAACTTGCACCATAGCACCAATCTTACTACACTGGTGTAGGCAAATGAAAAGATATATGAATATTTATTAAGGGATTGATTGCCATCTAGTGGTAAAGTAAATAATTACATACAGGAAAGGTCTAGGAGCCAAAACCCTTGTTTTTATGTTTCTGTTTTTTTCCAAACAGTGCAGCAATATAGCCTACATACACTGCGCAAGCATATACTAGTTAACAAAATTTCTTAGTCTGGAAAAAATAGTGAATCGCTACAAACATATATATAAATGAAAGACGTTTTCTTTTTGTTGCTATAATTTATTAAAATATGTATAACATATTTTTGAAATATTATATGCCTGAGTTTGAAGTTTATGCTAGTTACTGTGTTTGCATATTCATTTGTTGAAATTGTAATTGGCTGCATTATGATTGTAGCAGTTCACTGTAAATTGAATGGTACTAAAGTCTCTTTTTTTTTTTGGTAAATATAACAAACATGTTAAACTTACCTGCTCTGTGTAGTGGTTTTGCACAGAGCAGCCCAGATCCTCCTCTTCTCGGGTCCCTCTTTGGCGCTCCTGGCCCCTCCCTCCTGTTGAGTGCCCCCACAGCAAGTAGCTTGCTATGGTGGCAACTGAGCAAAGCCGCAGCTCAGTATGTCCATTCACACACAAAGTCGCAGCCCAGCCCAGCCCAGCCCACTCACTCTTCTCCTTGGCTCACTGACTGAATTTGATTGACAGCAGCAGGAGCCAATGGTGCTTCGCTGCTGTCTCAGCCAATGAGAAGCGAGAGTCCCAGACAGCCGAGTCTCTCGTGCAACATCACTGGATCAAGATGTGGCTTAGGTAAATATTAGGGAGCATTTATTAAATAGGTGGAGTGGTGTAGTTGTTAGCACCTTTGCCTAGTAGCAAAAAGGTTCGCTGGTTCGAATCCCAACCATGACACCACCAATCTGGAGCTAGCATGCTTCTCCCTGTGCCTGTGTGGCTCTCCTCTGGGTACTCTGGCCTCCTCCCACACTCCAAAGACCTGTCAGCTGGATCCTGTCGAAATTGACTATAGCATGCATTAATGTGAGTTAGAGACCCCGGACTGCAAGCTCCCAGAGGGTGGGGACTGATGCAAATGCACAACACACATGCAAAGCACTACATAAATTGACGGTGCCACATAACCACCTAATATAATAATAATAATTAAATAATATATGTTTTTAAGAAACTAAGCACCCCTAATGGACATTTAGTAAACTATCACCCATCAAAATATCATAATATATTAGAGTCATTGCTGTTGGTGCCACTACCTACTGCCACCCTTGTGCTGAGGGTGTACAATCAACTCTATAAGGATAATTAATAGACCTCAACTGTTAGTAATGAAACTATTCACGTCCCAATCTACATTTAACCCAAATGGCGTGTAGCATTTTAGATAATAAATCTAGTTTCCATATGCAAGATCTCTCTCTTAGCGATACTCCAACGCCAATGTGGGGTAAACCTATCAATAGCTGTGAATGTAGTACCCGCTGGATTTTTGTTGTGACCCTCTAAGTAATGACGGGAAATAGTATGTTTAGGAAACCCCTTTTTGATGTTAGCCACATGTTCTTTTATTCTAACATTCATAGCCCTAACCTTACGGCCCACATAGACTGCATAGACAGGTTAACATGTAAACTACGTTTTGGGACGTGCAAGTAATGAATTTATTAATATCATACTCTTTCAATGTAAGGTTAGATTTAAATCGGCAAATTTTTCTATCTTTGTTTCTATTAAGATGGCAGACAGCACATTTGCGACATGGATAGAAACTGTTTGTTTTCTGAAAAAAACATGTTAGGTGCTACTCTAAGTTTAAGGGGAGGAGCTCCTCTAAATACTACTTGTGGACAGTCTGGGAGGACAGGGCCCAACACTCTATCATTTTTTAAAACTGGCCAATGATTTAAAACATTTTTTTAACAACATAATATTGGTGAAAATATGTGGTGACCATAGAAAAATCATGCTCATTCTCACATACTTTTTCTCTGCCTTTCAGCATCACAGCTCTATCCATGTTAGCTACCTCACCAATAACATTATCCAAATCACCAGGAAGGTAGCCCTTATCACTGGATCAGGTTGACAAAGTGGAGCGTAAAGATCGGCTGACGGTGCGGGTTAGGGATCCGATTGATGCCCCTTCCCGCTGTCCCTTCATCACTGATTTT
Source organism: Aquarana catesbeiana (assembly GCF_042186555.1). NCBI lineage: Eukaryota > Metazoa > Chordata > Amphibia > Anura > Ranidae > Aquarana > Aquarana catesbeiana. The sequence continues at coordinate 761,620,944 of NC_133324.1, forward strand.
ACCTGCCAACACTTTAAAGTCAAACGCATTATAAGTAAGTATTGGCACATTCTCAAAAACGACAGGGTGTTGACATCCATCTTGCCAGATAAACCTCAAGTAGTGTTCAGGGGGGCACCGTCACTTAAGGATAAAGTAGCACCCAATATTTTTGACCCTCCTACTTCAAGACCTACTTTCTTTTCGGAACTGACCGGATACTTCCAATGCAGGAGGTGTCAGGTTTGTTCCCTAAATGGGTGCAGGAGTAGAAGATCAGTGAATTTCACCTCCACCTGTACGCGTAAATCCTTTACCATCGAGCCCTTCATTACATGTTCCACCTCGGGGGTCGTCTACTTGATGCAGTGCCCTTGTGGCCTGCAGTATGTGGGCCGGACCAAAAGACCCCTACAGGTGTGATTAAACGAACACATTAATAATATCAGGAGAGGATTTACTAAGCACTCTGTATCAAAACATTACCTGACAGTTCATGATAGAGACCCCACAGGTACCATATTTTTGGGGATCGACAAATTTAAGCCCCATTGGAGGGGTAGCGTTCTGGTTCGAAGTATCTCCAGATTAGAGATGGCCTGGGTTCATAAATTAAAGACCTATACCCCCTTTGGCCTCAACATCGATGTTGATGTCAATTCCTTTATAGACAACTCCTAGGTGATTTGGGTGAACAAGGCCCATTTTTTTTCTATTTTCTCCTTTATACCTTTAGAGAATCATATTGTTTATTTGTGAGGCTATCATGGTCTTTGACTGTATAAGTTGTTTGGATGTATTGGCGTTCTTAGGTACATATATGAATCTCTGTACTTGGTGAGCCCTTTCGTCTTAGGGAGACAATTTAGTAAATTTAATAATTTTTTTAATTATTAATTTTTATTTCGACTACTAATTTTTTATTTTTTGAACATTAATTGCCCTAGAGATGGTCTTTTCATGCACACACTCCAGATATGTGGAGACTGTAAGCATGGGTTCACCAATTTATTTGGGTGACAATCAGTCCGGATTTTTCATATTCATTTTATATATTTTTCAAGTATTTAGGACCGAAATGTTTTTAGTCAATAAAAAAAAAATTTCTATATATTTTTTGTTTTTTTAGGATTCAAAATTGGCTCTGGGTTTAACTATCTGGACCTTTTGAATTAGGTTTTTTCTGCGTTTTTTAATGATCAGCCACGGAGTGCGCATTAATAGTGTTGTCGCTGTAGCATATATATAACCTTTTACCAGTTATAACTGTTTTTTATTGGACTGCACCTAATTAGTTACTATTTGCAGCGATTTTTATTTTTATTTTTTTTGCAATAACAGCCCTTTGCTTTATAAAGATTTGGCTCCGGTTTAATTGCTCGGATAGCAACTTAAGCATAGTGTCATCATGCCTAGAACGCCCATCACAGACGTAATTTTATGTGTTTGCCCTCATTGTTTCCCTCAGGCAAGATGGCGCGCTAATTCCTTCTGCAGTAATGTTGATACTGCTGTGTGTATTTAAGCGGTGGGTTGGGACGTGGCTCGTATCCCGTGACCACGTCCTGTTGTGACGAAACGACGTAGGGAGGAGGAGCCACGCCCCGACGACACCGCGATTCGAATACCCGGAAGCCACGGGTTGTTTTGGAGCCGGACGGCTTTTCCCTTTGTACGCCTATTTACCACTGATGTCTGTAAGTGCATTCTTGATATTGCTATTTAATAAATTTAAGGTTTTACGCTATGTGGAGCTGTTTATTTCTTTTTGGTGATCCATCCTAACCATCCTGGTGCGGCTGGCTGAGAGGGTTTTTGCAGACCGGATGACATCTAGTGCCTGTTATACAGATCCCAGGCTGGGGTTGCAGCCATCCGCCCAGTAAGGTCTCCTATCACTAAGAGACCAACATCTTTTGGTAAGAGGCAGCAGTTTTGGAAGGTGGAGGTTTATCAACGCACCCTATTCACTGCAGCAAGATTACCAATATTTCACCTGTCACATGTGGATATTTATTTCAATTTTCTTTTCCTATCCAGCTTATGGACTATTACCAACTTTGCTTTGTGGTCTGTAATTAGGGGCAATATCTGCACCTTTAGGATTTGTTCACATCATTTAATTTTTATATTTTTTTCACGTTTTTTTGGAGATATTCATTTGTCACAGTGATTTTTGATTGCTATATTTTTGTTAGGTTGTTTTGAGACATTTATTTGTCACTTTCATCACGTCACAACACCGTTTATTTTTTGCAGACATAGGAGCTATTCTTGTGTTTCACCACTTTAACTTTAAGGCATAGTGATTGTCACTTATGTTCAGATACCCCTCTATTAAGTTATAGGCACTTGATTCTGGCCTTTTTCACATCTTTAGCGCGACTTCCTTATTTATAGCCCTTATCAATGAATTTATTTTTTAAGGAAGAAGCTTGTTCGAAAAAATCCTTTTTCATAGTACAGTTTCTCCTCAAGCGAATGAACTGACTCTTAGGTACTGATTTTAGCCATGTGGGGTGATGGTAGCTACCCTGTCCTATATACCCATTTCTATCAGTGCTTTTGAAGTAGGTAGAAATGTTAAAAGTATTCTCTCTAATCTCAATGTTTAAATCTAGAGAATGGATATTAGTCTGGCTGGCCTCATATTGCAAAGAAATGCCCAACATATTATCGTTAAGCTGTTCCATGCTGTTCATAAATGCATTAAGATAAAAAAAAACCTTCTGCCTTTACAACCACTTTAAGCATATCTTTTGTCGAAATGTCAAATCATTTATTAATTTCCACATTTTATTTCAGTTGATGTTAGCCTACTTGTATTAATCTGAACATTCTTGAAGTTTGTAAACTTACTTTGTGACGATCCCCACACATTTATTTCTTTGAGTTCTGTGACACTTCCCTGTGAGTATGCACTGCTGTGTTACACAGTTCACAGAGCCTGTCTTCTGAACTACAGAGGTGCTAAGAGGAGGAGTTTCAAGAGGTGGAGTCAGTACAGGAGTTACAGCTTGCAGACAGCAAGGTACCATGGGATATGTAGTCCTTAGAAATTAAAAGTAAACAGCAGAGGAGAAGCTACAAAGCATTCAGGGAATCCAAGAGTTGTGAAAAAGAGATGACCAGAAGACCGGCAGCACTCACAACATTAAGAGGAGATTTTACAAGTAAGCTTATATTGGATTGGATTGTCAAACATAACTATTGTTTCTGTTAATATTACAATGCTGACATTATAAAGAGAACGTGTATGCTTTTCCTATTGAATTTCTTTAACCACTCGACCTCCAGAAGGTTTTACCCCCTTCTTGAACTGGGCATGTTTTGCTAATCAGCACTGTGCTACTTAAACTGGCAATTGCATGCTCATGCAAAACTGTACAGAAATTTAATTTATATAATTTTTTATACAAAAGGAGTTTTTTTTGGTGGTATTTCATCACAACTGGATTGTTGATTGATTGATATATATATACACACACATTATCTCTCAAAGGTGAGTACACCCCTCACATTTTTGTAAATATTTTATTATATCTTTTCATGTGACAACACTGAAGAAATGACACTTTGCTAAAATGTAAAGTAGTAAGTGTATGGCTTGTATAACAGTGTAAATGTGCTGTCCCCTCAAAATAACGCAACACATAGCCATTAATGTCTAAACTGCTGGCAACAAAAGTGAGTATACCCCAAAGTGAAAATGTCCAAATTGGGCCCAAAGTGTCAATATTTTGTATTGCCACCATTATTTTCCATTGCTGCCTTAACCCTATTGGGCATGGAGTTCACCAGAGCTTCACAGGTTGCCACTGAAGTCCTCTTCCATTCCTCTATGAGGACATCACGGAGCTGGTGGATGTTAGAGACCTTGCGCTCCTCCACATTCCGATTGAGGATGCCCCACAGATGCTCACAAGGGTTTAGGTCTGGAGACATGCTTGGCCAGTCCATCACCTTTACCCTCAGCTTCTTTAGCAAGGCAGTGGAAGTTTTGGAGGTGTGTTTGGAGTCGTTATGTTGGAATACTGCCCTGCGGCCCAGTCTCCGAAGGGAGGGGGTCATCCTCTGCTTCAGTATGTCGCAGTACATGTTGGCATTCATGGTTCCCTCAATGAACTGTAGCTCCCCTGTGCGGGCAGCACTCATGCAGCCCCAGACCATGACACTCCCACCACAATGCTTGACTATAGGCAAGACACAATTGTACTCCTCATCTGGTTGCTGCCACACACACTTGACACATCTGAACCAAATAAGTTTATCTTGGTCTCATCAGACCACAGGACATGGTTCCAGTAATCCATGTCCTTAGTCTGCTTGTCTTCAGCAAACTGTTTGCAGGCTTTCTTGTGCATCATCTTTAGAAGAGGCTTGACTAGTGTAGTCCAGATGTACCCACCTCATCCCATACTGCTAGCCACCCATACTCCACCCTCTTACCAACTTAAATAATGAGACCACACCTTTCTTCTGGAGTATAAATGGCCATAACAGCCTTTTTATTAAACAACTGTATAAATACCTCCAATATTAACTTAAATATATAAATAACATATAACCTCAGATAAAACAACATGTTTTAAAACCAATCTGTTGGTCAATGACGGAGCTACCCCTTTTTCACCACATATCCAAAGAGTACACTGCAGGAACATGTTTCAAACTGATAAGGCCTCCAGCTGTGCCGCTCGGAGACAACCCCCTCCCGCAGTGCAACATACCGGTATTCCTTTCAGGAATACACAGGAGGGGCCATACTATTGCTGACCCCCCACCCCTTCTAACATTTTATTTACCGCTACCGTCACCGACCAACAACAACAAACCAGCCACAGCCCGAAAGGATGAGACCTTATCCTTAAGGGCCCCTCCATACCCTCAAGGCCCGTTGTATTCCTTCCTGCAGCCCCATGGTCCATAGATCCGTCCCCACATCCATGAGATGAACCCCATCCCTTCTCAAATAAAGGCCGACATTTATCTCAAGCTCTCTATGGCGAATCACCATGCCCCCTTGCTGAACCAAAAACCTCCCCACCACCTTATTAACTCGTATACGAGCCTTGTTGATTCACACCACAGACCTTGCATTGCGCCACGAAGTTCGCGCCACAATATCGGACCATAGCAACAAAGTGTTTGGAAAAATAGTGTGCAAGTGCAACAGATCGGCTTTTACATCTGCTATCAGTTCCCTGACCGTACGCACTCCCAAATCGTTACCTCCAGTGTGTATGACCAACACATCCGGAGGTCTGTCTAGCCACGCATATCGTTCCACCTCTGAAACCACTCTACCCCACATCATTCCTGGTCTCCCCAGCCACCTGATAAAAGCCTCCCTTCGTGATATGCCTAACTGACGCCCGTCTGGTCTCACATCACCTCTCCTTGCCCCCCAACATACGTAGGAGTGTCCCGGTATCCAAACGAGGCGTGGAGACACTCCATCTGAAACAAAAAGACAACAAGGCAGGGTGATATCACCAACACAACAAAACAAAACAAAAAAAAAACCCAACTACCTATGTATGAAAACCAAAATATTCAACATACGTTTTTTTTTTGTTTTTTTTTTATTCAACTGCTAATTGAGGGTGAATGTATGTACGGAATATCTTTGATTCCCATCTACCTATCCTCCGCACAGCTGCCTCATCCAACCCGCATCTGGCAGCTTCTGCAGCCGCCCCAATGCGGAAGGAGTGTGAGGCGTATGCCTTCCCATCCAAACCAATCATCGATAAGCATTTCCGAAACACTGCCACAAATTGAAACTTTGATAAGTAAGCACCATCCTCATGACATAAAAATGGACCCTCACCTACCGGTCTAATCTTCCCGAAATCACCAACCATCCTTACCGGACACACTGGCGATCCCGGCAAGGCATGCAGCCACACATCTATGCCTTTTCCTAATTGATCCGTTTTTTACCTCCTCAGCCGTAAACACACCTTATCCATGTATGACCGCACATCCTGTACCAAAATACCCCCCGCGTCCTTTCTGGACGGGCTGACCAACTCCCCTACCCGAAACGCCCCAAAAAAACGCCAGCGAAAAAGCCGCTGTAAACAGTAAGCACTCATAACTTGAGCTGCACACCGACTCTAGCTGTTCACAGATTGCCAACAGGTTAGCAAAGTGACCGGCCTACGGTTGTCCTTTTTCTTGTGACCCTTACGGTACCCTTTTAATGCCTGCCATACTCAAAAATCCTTCGTCCAATCCTCCATCCCCTGCAACTTAAACAGAAACGACAGTGCCGCCAACTTCTTACCAATAGATGATACCGCCACCCCATTTTCCATGTTCCTGGACACAAAATAAAGGACCAATAATCTCATCTCCCCCCTGTCTTCCTCCGCTCCGGCTTCCCGGACAAGTCCCAACCATTCCTTCCATACCTTCACATAGGCCGCCCATGTGGACTCACTCACATACTGTTGTATCCATCCTGCGGCAACTCCAAGGCCAGCTCCCAGATCCAACCTGGGCAAGGAATCCCTTCCTTCTCTGCAGCCGGAGCTAATTCCCTGAACTTGTCCCACTGAAAGCGAGACAGCGAATCAGCCAGCGTGTTGTCAATCCCAGGTATATGCACAGCGTATATGAAAATATTCAACTGCAAGCACCGTAATACCAACTGTCATAATAGCCTTATGACAGGTTGGGAAGACGCTGACAAGCGATTGACTACCTGCACCACTCCCATATTGTCGCAGTTCAACCTCAACTTTAAATTCTGACAAGCCCATCCCCACAATTCCATAGCCAGTACTACTGGAAACAATTCCAGTAGTTCCAAGTTACGAAGGAAACCTGCTTCCACCCAGGATTTTGGCCATGGTTCCGCGCTCCATTGCCCCTGAAAAAACGCCCCATATCCAGTAGATCCCGCCGCGTCAGTAACCAACTCCACATCGAAATTACTTACCGGACCAGACATCCATACCGACCTCCCGTTGTTCTCAGACAAAAATTGATACCATACCTTTAGGTCCTCACGATGTTCCTTAGTAAGCCTAATGAAGTGGGCCAGTGCTTTTACCCCAGCTGTAGCCGCCGACAACTGTCGGCAAAAACCCTACCCATGGGTATGATCCTGCAAGCAAAGTTCAACTTACCAAGCAAAGATTGAAGATCCCTCAGCTGTATTTTCTTCATCCCATGGATCCGCCGTATTTCCGTCTGCAAGTCCACTAACTTTTCTTGCGGTAACCTACATTCCATTGCCATTGAATCAATAACAATGCCCAAGAAACTAATTTCTGTGGTGAGGCCCTCAGTTTTTTCAGCTGCCAGGGGAACTCCAAACCGTTCTGCAATGTGCTGCAACGTTGACAATAAAATCGCACACACACTGGAAGAAGGGGGGCCTATGCATAGGAAGTCATCTAAATAGTGTATCATAGATTCAAGCCCAGACACCTCTCTCCTCACCATTCACTCCAAAAAGGAACTGAAAACTTCAAACATGGCGCAGGAAATGGAGCAACCCATAGGCAAGCATTTGTCCACATAAAATTGTTCCTGCCATTGGCAACCCAACAGCCAAAAACTGTCCGGGTGTACTGGAAGCAGCCTAAACGCCGCCTCAATATCAGCTTTTGCCATCAGTGCCCCTTTTCCATATCGCCTGACCCATCGAACCACCGCATCAAACGAAGTGTATGACACGGTGCAGACATCCGGGTCAATGAAATCGTTAACCGAGCCCCCTTTTGGAAATGATAAGTGGTGAATTAGCCAAAATTTATTCGGCTCTTTCTTTGGCACCACACCCAGTGGAGACACCACCAAGTCTTTCAATGGTTTTACCCCAAACGGCCCGCCCATCCGTCCTAAAGCCACTTCCTTTGCCAATTTTTCCCCCACCACCCCCGGGTGTTGCAATGCAGATTTTAAATTCCGTGCTACTGGAGGAACTACCTCTAATGAACACGGAATTTTGAACCCCTCCCTAAACCCCTCAGTGATCAGTAACGCCGCTTTCCTATCCGGATACTTACTTAGGAAAGGCTGCATCCTTTCCACCTTCACCGGCATCCTCCCTCTTGTTAGCAAACTCCCCTACACGCTTACCTTTTTTGAAACACCTAGCCAGGGTGTGGGCTCCCCCCACATCCTGAACATTCGTGCTTGAATTTGCACGACCCTCCAAATTTACAGGATCCCTCATTAAAATGCCAGCACACTCCCCATTTTCTGCCGGCCGGTAGTTCTGAGGAGTTAGTACCCCCAGCCCCCCCTTGAAATAACTGAGGCGGGGCCCTAGCTGACGACATCAGTCTCATCCATAGGCTAATATCCTTATGGTCCCAACGCAGAGCCAGATGCACTGCTCTGCGTTGACGAAACTGCTCATCGTAACGTAGCCACGCAGTTCCCCCGTACACTCTATGTGCCTCACCTATAGCATCCATATAACAAAACAACCCCGAACAATGTTCGGGGTTCTTTTCACCAATGACACTGGCCATGATAGCGAACGCTTGTAACCAATTTCCAAACGTCCACGGTATCAATCTATATCTCCTCTTCTCCTCGTCTTCCTTCTTGGAATCGTCGGGTTTAACTCTATCCAGGTTAAACTTTTCCAATGGCAACAAGGAGAAAATTTCCACGTACTCCCCTTTATAAATTTTTTCTCGCACTTCCGGTTTTAAATGTGCCCCTAATGGGCCTTCAAAACAAACATATATCTTGCATTTTGCCGCATCTGCCAGCCTAACCACATCAGTCCTGCCTCTAGCTTCTGCAGTCCCCTTCTCACCTGCCGTTTCCTTGTCTGCCACCTTCTCTGGCATTGTGGTAGCTGGCACCCCTGTGACCGCAGCCCCCCCTGCCCCCCTTTGTGCGTCCCCTTGCGGAGCATGCCCTGGTCCCTCTCCAAAGCGACCAACCAGGACCCTTAGACCCTCCAATAGCTCCTGGAGCTGTCCCCTTGACCCCAAACTGGCGGGTGCCGTACTCGCCAGTTGTTGGTCAGGAGCTTGGCCCACCCCACTCTGCGAAGGTGTCACCGTCCCTCCTGCAGTCGTTGCTACCACCCCCAGCAAACCTTGCAAAGCATTAGTAGAGGATAAGTTATTACTAGACTTACCGGGCTGACCAGGAGTCCTCCCAACAGCCGCCGTGCTGCTCTCCCTCGCTGGTTCCGGCTGCCGTAGCTCATCCTCCTCATCGGACACCTCATCTTCGGACTGTTCCCCTTGCACTGGGACTGGTGTCAGAGGTAGCCCCCCAGGAGAAGCCCTCCTGGAGGCCAGAAGCCCACGCTGTTGTGAGGCCTGCAATTTGCCACGAGTCGCTGCTGATCCCCGCTGCCCTGAACTTCCAGCAACCGGGCCAGCCTGGGCACTGTTCCGACCGCCATCTTGGGACCTCTCCCCCCACCCGGTGAGCTCCGCCCACCCGCGGTGCCGCTCGATCCACGCAACCTGGACGTTGCTGCTCTCGGCGCCGGTCTCCCCCTTTTGTCCACCCCCTCACGCTCGTGCAGAGCTGCTGAGGGGCTGGTCGGATCCCACCGTTCAGTGCCAGCGTGCGGGGAAGCGGCGCCATGTTGGCCCGTGGCCCCGCCAACCACTCCATGACCGTGGCATGTAACTCGCCTGGGCCCCGCTGAATCTGCTGTGTTGCTCCTCTTAGCCGGCGGTGTCGACTGCTCCCCCCTCGGGCTCCGTGCCAGGCGGCCTGCTCCGTGTTCTGACCCCGGCGAGTAACGCGCGGAGGCCGCAATCTCCGCACACGTGCAGACGGCTCACCTTCTCTCTCTGCATGGCTTGCTTCTCCCCCGAGCATCGCTGTGACCTGGCTGTGAAGCCAGTCAGATCCCTTCGCCGCCGCCTGCCGCAAACGCGCCAAAATCGCCTCAACGTCGGCCATTGTATCTGAGGAGCAGAGAAATTCTGCCTCCTCGTGTCTCCTTCCCAGCACACTGCTCTGCTTTTGCTCCTCCCCTCTTTTATATGGCCACTCCTCCCTTACTTTCCTGTTCTCTCCTCCCCACTTCTCCCTGAAACATTAACCCTATGTGTGTCACTAGACACACTGTCATGCCCGGCCCTGCACTATTCCTCTTCTTTCCATTATTCCGGGCCTCACTTTCTTCTGGGACAACAGCCATGCAGACAAATTTGATGCAGTGTGCAGCGTATGGTGAAGCCTGTTCTGAGTGGAACCTGTCCCGTTAAACCGCTGTATGGTCTTGACCACCGTGCTGCAGCTCAGTTTCGGGGGTCTTGACAATCTTCTTATAGCCTAGGCCATCTTTATGTAGAGCAACAATTTTTTTTCAGATCCTCAGAGAGTTCTTTGCCATGAGGTGCCATGTTATATATAGATATTTTTTTTTTCTATTTTCTGTTTGTTTCTAATTTGTTCAGAAATTTAGGCCAAAATGTATTCTGCTACATGCCATGTAAAAAGAAATCCCTATAAGTGTATATTAAATGGTTTGTGTGAAAGTTATAGTGTCTACAAACTATGGTATATATATTTGAAAATTGATTAATCCTGATGTACTGATCTAATTTTTTGAGGTCCCTAAAATGCCAGGACACGAATACCCCATAATGACTCATTTTTGGAAAGTAGACAGTCTGAGGTATTTAGTAAGAGCCATGGGGAGTTTTTTGAAGTTGTAATTTCTTGTCACAATTTTTATGGAAAATGAAGAAATCAAATAATTTTCTTTTACATACTGTCACCAGTGCAGTACAGCATCATCATATGACTGGTGTGACGGTGATCACGGATACTGACTGGTGACAGTATGTTTAAAAAAAAAAAAAAAAATTCTAGTTTCTTAACTTTATTTTTAAACTTTTTTCTTATTTTTTTAACATTTTTGTTTTTACATACGTTATCAAAGTAGTTCAGTGTCCCCATAATGACACTGTACTACTCTGGGGAAGGGGGTGGGGTCAGGGATTTTATTTGTTTTACACTTTGATTGCTGTTACAGTGATTATCACTGTACAGCACTTTTTTTAAGCTGTCATGAATGGGTTACATTTAGAACAGCTGTGATTACTAGTGATCTGTGATTGGCTACAGTTAATCACATGGTCCAGGGTGCTGTGATTGGCCCAGGTACCATGTGATAGCTGTGGGTCAATCACAGAATCACAGCATCACAATACTAAGAACAGCTATTATGAATGAAACCCATTCATAACAGTTGTGTTTACATTGGATATATGGAGCCGCAATCTGCTGTGTCCGGTGGACTGCAACCTGCTTCAGGACATCTCTCAAGGGTCTTCAGCCCTGATGCAAGCATTGTACTGGCTCCTGAAAGGAGTAATGCAAATATCAAAATGTCTGTCAGTCTGGAGACTGCGTTTGCATGTGGACTTTTCTAGGTAATGTGTACATGGGACTGCTGAGTCTCTTTGATTGAAAGAACTGAAATCCCAGGCCAAGGACAGCCACGGTGGGGCTAGAGGTTGTTGAACGTCATCCAACCAAGACATGTTGCAGGCTCAATCTTACTTGCTGTAGCTTCTAATGCAATATGTTTTGAAATGTTCACATTGTGCCATTGTGCAGTGATTAGAGTAAGCAAATTCAGTACCGGAATGGAGCCTGCAAAACTGAATGAAACAAAAGGCAGGCAGATAATTTGTATTAACAGGAGTAAAAGAAATGTGCCCCTGATCTGCAAAGATATCTGTTTTCTAATTCTCTAGCAAAAGTAACAATTTCAGATTTGTCAGTAAGGGAGCCTTCTGGGCCACCCTCAGTACACCCCTTCCACCCGCCCCAACATTATTATAGCATTTTATATGATCAGCACTAAAACATGCTGCATAGTAGGTCTGCTGCCAGTTTATACTATGAGGCAGCTTTTAGTGTCGTTCATATAAAAGCTTTCATTATGCGTTTGATATTCTGTGAGGTCAGAGAGTGTGGCCCTGTGGACTGCCCAAAAGACCTCTTTCCTAAAAAAACATTGATTTTTCTTTAGAATTACAAAACAGATATCTCTGCTGACTGGGGACACATTGCTGTAGCAGATCTGTAAGTAATCTTATTACAGATTTTCTGTCTACCCTTAGTGTAATCACTTCACATCCTTAGGCCGTTTCAAAATGACTTAAAGTGGTTGTAAACCCTTTACAGCCACTATTGCCTACAGGTAAGCCTATAATAAGGCTTACCTGTACCTGTCGTGAAATTCTCCTAAACTTGCACAGTTTAGGAGATATTCATTGTATATGTATGAGCTGATATCATTGGCACATGCACACTGAGGAAACGGCTCATACGTGTCAGAAACCATGAATCAGACTGAGACAGAAGTACAGTTAAATTACACTTGTTTAATAATAAAAGTAAAAAGAACAAATGTAGTCAAAACATAGCTAAAGTTCAGTAACCAGAACGGATAGTCAGCCAAGGCAGAAGTCAGGGATTAATGAAGTGGAATAGCAAGCAGGATCTGGAGCCAGAAGGGGTGTCAGCAAAGCAAGTCTTGAACAGGATCGCAGGAGATTCTGTGATGTTGACCAAGGCGAAGGCAGAGATTCACTGGGCTGAATGGCTTAAGAAGGCAGGACTGACGAGCAGGATATCATCAACAGCTGAGTAACTGTGGAGAGATAGGAGCTGGCAATTAGCCCACAGCTGGGTGGCGGCCAGCTCTGAGAAGGAAGGGCTGAGCCTGGCCCTGACAGTACCCCATCCTCAATGACCCCTCCTCCCCTTCCATGTTGCCTGACAGGTCAGGCAACATAGAAGGTTGGAAACCATACTTCCCCATTAACTGGGACAATCGGGAAGCAGAATTCAAGGCACTATTGTGAGCAAACTCTGACCACAGTAATAGGTCTGACCAGTTGTTATGATGGTCAGAAATATGGCAACGTAGGAATTGCTCCAAGGACTGATTGGCTCGTTCTGCGGCCCCATTAGACTGCGGGTGATACGCAGAGGAAAAGGCAAGCTGAATTCCCAACTGTGCACAAAAGGCTCGCCAGAACGGGACACAAACTGACTACCCCTGTCAGAGACAATCACCTTGGGTAGCCCATAGAAGCAAAAGATCTCCTGAGCAAAAATGGAAGCCAGTTCCTTAGACGTGGGCAACTTCCTAACTGGAATACAATGAGACATTTTTTGGGAACCGGTCAACCAGTATAAGGATAACTGTGTTGCCTGGGAGTCGGGTAACTCCACAATGAAATCCATAGACAGGTGAGTCCAGGGCCTCTCTCCATTGGGTATGGGTTGTAGGAGGCCCACTGGAAGATGTCCTGGAGTCTTACTCTGAGCAAACACTTAACAGGCAGCTACGAAGGCGGTTACATCAGCACGTAGACTAGGCCACCTGAAAAAAAGTTGAGTCTTCCCAGGGTGGCCAGCAGCCTAGGGAGAATGGTAAGTCTGGAGCACGGCAGTACGGAGACTCTCTGGGACAAAGCAGCGGTCACAAGGTTTCTCAGGAGGAGCATGGACCTGAGCAGCAAGAATTTTGTCACCCAAAGGAGAAGTGAGACTGCTACGAACCGTAGCCAGAATAAGATCAGGAGGAATCACAGGAACCGGAACCGACTCCATCTTGGAAATGGAGTTGTGACAAAGCACCAGCCCTTACATTCTTAGTAAGAATGAGACAATGTAATTGAAACTTGACAAGAATAGAGTCCATCGCTCCTTTCTGGGACAGAGGCGTTTAGCCTCAGACAAGAATGTGCAATTCTTATGGTCAGTAAAAATTGAGAACTGGCACAGTGGTAGCTTCGAGCAGATGTCTCCATTCTTTCAGGGCACCAGGTTGAAGGTCAATTGCGCAATCATACGGCCAGTGTGGAGGCAAACTACAGGCTTGACCTTTGTCAAAGACATCGCTAAAATCGCGGTACTCCTCCGGCAGGGAGGAGAGTGAAGAGGTGCACAGTACCTTGGCTATCTTCTGGAAGCATGTCTCACTGCATTGTGGCGACCAGGAGAGAACCTCAGCATGGAGCCAATCAAAAGAGGGGTTGTGCCTCTGTAACCAAGGATAACCAATAACCAGCAGAAACTTAGGTGGGGAAATAAGTTGGAATTGGGTTATCTCATGGTGAAGAGCCCCTATGGCCATGGATAATGGAGTCACATGGGTAGGCTGTAGAGGTCTCCCATCAAGAGCCTCAATGGCAAGTGGAGTGTCACGCAGCTGCAGCGGAATCAAGTTCTTCGATACAAAGGCAGCATCTGTGAACAGCCCTGCAGCCCCAGAGTCGATTAGAGCCTGTATCTCAACAAACGACTCAGCCCAAGAAAGGGTGACCGAAACCAGGGGCTTATCCTTCTGGATAACTGGGGATGAAACAACGCCACCTAAGGTCTGTCCGTGACAGGACCTCAAGGTTCAGGCATTCAATGGACGTTTAGGACAATACTTCAAAAAGTGACCTGCCCGGCCACAATAAAGGCACAATCTCTCCCTCCTCCTAAAGGTTCTCTCATCCGCAGAGAGACGTGTGAAACCCAAGTGCATGGGTTCACCTTCACTGACCGACTCGGTACCAGGAGGCATGGGAGGTGAGGGAGGCAGGGGTGGGACTGCAAAGCTCGGAGACAAATGTACAGGAGGCTTCCGCAAGCGCTCCTTTAAATAGAGTCTTTCTCTGAATCTGGAGTCAACGAGGATGGCAAACGTGATTAACTTCTCCAGCTCAGTGAGTATATCTCAGGCTGCTATCTCATCCTTGATTGTATCCGAGAGACCATGAGAAAAAGCAGCCATGAGGGCCTCATTGTTCCACGCAACCTCTGCTGCCAGAGTACTGAATTCAATGGCGTGGTCGGCAACAGTTCTCGTACTCTGTTCGATGGACATGGGGCATTTGGCAGCAGAAGTGGAGAGTGCGGGAACATCAAATACACTTTTAAACAAAGCCACAAACTCAGGGTAGCTCAAGACTACAGGTTTTTACGTCTCCCATAGAGGGTTTGCCCAGGCCAAGGCCCTCTCAGAGAGCAAAGATATCACAAAACCTACTTTGCTTCTGTCCGTGGGAAACGCCTGGGGCAGCATCTCAAAGCATATCTCAACCTAGTTGAGAAACCCTATGCATTGGACTGGATCGCCCCCGAATCACTGGGGAAGCAGAGCTGAACCAGACATACCTCTTATAGACATAATACTAGAGGCGGGTGCCTGCACAGAGACTGGGCAGCAGCAGGGTTGGCCTGCAACATAGGTTGTACCGGGGAGCCACAGCGGGAGATAACAGGTGAGCGGTGCAATGCCATGGCAAACTGATCCATGGGGTGATCCAGTTCATCCAATCTGGAAAAAATATTACCAACAAGTGGATTGACTACATCTTCTGAATTCATGGTTTTCACCTACTGTCAGAAACCATGAATCAGACTGAGACGGAAGTACAGTTAAATCACACTTGTTTAATAATAAAAGTAAAAAGAACCAACATAGTCAAACCATAGCCAAAGTTCAGTAACCAGAACGGATAGTCAGCCAAGCCAGAAGTCAGGTATCAATGTAGTGGAACAGCAAGCAGGATCTGGAGCCAGAAGGGATGTCAGTAAAGCAAGTTTTGAACAGGATCACAGGAGTTTCTGTGATGTTGACCAAGGCAAAGGCAGAGATCCACTGGGCTGAACGGCTTAAGTAGGCAGGACTGATGAGCAGGATATCATCAACAGCTGAGTAACTGTGGAGAGATAGGAGCTGGCAATTAGCCGACAGCTGAGTGGCCAGCTCTGAGAAGGAAGGGCTGAGCCCAGCCCTGACAATACGTGGCTCTTCTTCCGCTGCTGTGTTGTAACCGGTGGCTCCCGCACATGCGCTGGAGTGACGTTATCGCAGCTCCGGCCAATCACAGCGCCGGAGCCCGCAATCCCGGAAGTATTATTAAATGATTAGTACATGTCGCCCATCACATCGGTGTATGGGGGCCGCTTCAACAGCATTGTTTACAACCACTTTAAGCCTGGTACAAACTAATAGTTTTTTTTTTTGTTCAACCCGGAAAAAAAGCTGACAGCTCCGGTCGGAGCCGCTTTACTAACGATCCAACGTTAATATAGTGATCTCCCCCACCGAGCTGTTGTGTTCTGACAGGGAACAACCCCCCCCCCGCCATAACACTCTGGTCAGCGCTCTGAGCCATCAGCTGAGTGCTCTGATCAGGAGCCGGTCAGCTGCTGGTTTTCTAGCATGCTCATCCGAAAGAAGCCGGACGTTTGGCTGGCTTCTATAAGACTGGCTGACATACACACGGGCCGAATGTCATCTGTTTTTTATTGGCCTGTGTGTACGGGGCTTAAGGCTTCATGTACATCACAGATCCCAAACTCAAACTTTAGGAGTTTAGGAGCTTTTGGTGTTTTTTTGCCAAAGCTCCTAAACTCAACTCCCTGAAAGCCTATGCGTCCATCTACACATAAGCTTTTAGGATTGTTTTGGAGCTGCTGGTCTTTTTACTTTACATATGGGCAAGATACGATACCAAGTTCATAAACTGGCCATAGGTCTGGCCATGTCATCAATACTGAGCTAAATCATCTATTAGCGGTTGCTAAGAAAACAGCGCAGGTCAAAATCTTTATTTAATCCCCCCCGCCACCAAAGATTCCAATCAGTGTATCCACTATGATTCCTGTTTACTAATTTCCCTTATATAATTACTCCTTTTCCAGTGGTGTTTAGGGACCTCTACACCCCAAAATTGCAACCCTTCTGGGTTTTGATTGTGCTTGTCTCTAAAGTGTATTGACAAGTGTATTGACAGGTAATGTGTCAGGAGTCTGGTTGGAGGCCAAGGTGCTGAGAGGGCTCCCCTTGCGGCTAAGTGCAGCCTGAAGATGGTACAGGGAATGCAGTGCCCAAAGAAGCACAGTTTGCCCATTGCTGTGGTTTGAAGACTTGATCACCATGATATGGTTGGAACAAGCGGGATGCACTGTAGAGCAGGCATACTTGGATAGTGCCAAATGTATTAAACAGCTGGTCAGTCCGGAAGCAGAATCCAGAGCCAGGCCAGGGGTCATACATGGAAAGATCAGTCAGTAGCAGGTTTAGGTAGCAGATTAGGAACAAGCCGGTGTCGTTCACGGTAAGATAGGCAGAAGCAGAGTCGGTGAGCCAGGCTGGGATCAAACAGTGGAGCAAGCAGGAACAAGTCAGAGTACAAGCCAGGGGTCAAAACCGGAAGATCAGGATAAAGGTGAAGGCAAGCCGGGTCAGTAATGGGAAGTCAAAGATCAGAATACACAGAGGCACAGGGAACACTGGGAAGCTGACGGTAATCCAGCAATTCAGAGATCTCAGTAGCAGGTTTATATAGGCCAGTGGGCACCAACAACTGTCATGTTGTGTGCCGCTTGCGCACGCCAATTCACGCCGTTGCACATCTGCACCCAGAAGTTCGCCAGATGAGGCCATGGCGAGTATTGATGACATTGCCAGACCTATGGCCATTTCCATGACAATGCCCCCCCCAAGGGGCAGCCTCCGGATGCCCAAACGAGCCCATCTTTCAGGGTGCCTTTTGCAGAATATCTGTACAAGCCTAGGAGCATGTATATTACTTGCAGGTTCCCAGGAATTCTCCTCTGCAGAATATCCCTTCCATTTAATAAGGAATTCATTTTGCCTACCTCTTTTACAACAGTCCACAATGGCTTTTACTTCAAATTCTATTTCATTTCCTACCAAGACTGGAGGTGGTGGTTATTCTTCCCTACCAGGAAATGGGTTGGGTACAGCTGGTTTAAGCAGAGAGACGTGGAACACTGGGTAATTCTTACACGAGTTTGGTAGTGCCAGTTCGAATGCCACTGGGTTAATCTCCCTCTTAACTTCAAATGGACCAATGAATTTTGGCCCAAGTTTACTGGAAGGACAAGAAAGTTTGAAATTAGTAGAAGAGAGCCAAACCTTATCTCCGACTTTAAAGATAGGATCTCCCCTTCTCCGCTTGTCATATTGCTTCTTGCAGTCTTGTTGAGCCTTTTGCACGGACTCCCAGAGTACTTGGTTGTTTGAATGAAGGTTATTCTATTCTGGACTGAAGCTTTGGGAATGGTGATGGGCAAAAACGAGGGGTGAGACCCATAGTTAGCCCAGAAGGGTGACTGGTTGGTAGCATCATGCACCAAGTTATTGTATGCAAACTCCGCACATGGGAGTAAGGAAATCCAGTCATCATGTGAAAAAGAACAAAAACATTGCAACTACTGTTCTAGAGTTTGATTTGTTCTTTCTGTTTGGCCGTTACTTTGCAGGTGATAGGCATACTTCAATTGCCAATATCCTGCAGAGACTTATCCAAAATCTGGAGGTACATTGTACCCCTCTATCAGAAACGATACTGTCTGGTAGAACATGCAGCCTATTTCCTTTCTGAAAATATTTGCAGTGTCCATGGCGGAAGATGTGCCTAACATGGGCAGAAAGTGTGCCATCCTGGATAGCCGGTCCACAACTACCAAGATGGTCGTGAAACCTTCTGGGGGGGGGGAAGTCCACTATAAAATCTATTAATATCTTCTGCCATGGTTGCTTCGGAACAGGCAGTGGTCTTAACAAGCCCCAAATATTTAGTGTTGGACCCCTTGTTATGTTGGCAGGTTGTGCAGGAGTTAACATAATTCTTACAGTCAAGTTTCAAGGTGGGCCACCACAAGGATCGTTGGATGAGTTTGGATGTTTTCCGTACCCCAAAGTGCCCAGCAAGTTTATGGTCATGAAAGCTTTTAAGGACCTGAAGCCTGGCTTGCTGTGGAACAAAGATCTTGTCCTGATGCCAAAGGAATCCCTCTTGACTTCTCAATGAGGATGCCTTTTGTTCTGAACATTGAACTGAGGCCTGTTTGATTCATGCCTTTAGGTCAGGTTGAATTAGTAGGAAGTTTGGTGTTGACAGAATTGTACTATTCATTGTTTCCTCGGGAGTATCTGGAAACATTCGGGATAAGGCATCGGCCTTCCCATTCTTGGAGCCTGGGTGATAAGTGATGTGGAAGTTGAACCTGAAAAAGAACAAAGCCCTTCGGGCTTGACGAGGTCTTAAGCGTTTGGCAGTTCTAAGGTATTCCAGGTTCTTATGGTTAGTAAAGATCATTATAGGATGGACAGCCCCTTCTAGAAGATATTTCCATTCTTCCAGAGCAGTTTTTATAGCCAATAGTTCCTGGTCCTCGACATTGTAGTTCTTCTCGGGCTGGCTCGTCTTTTGCATCTCTACACTGTTTACTTAGTTTTCATACTAGTAGTAGCATTACCTTATGCCATGAGGAAAGATCCTCATCCTAAAAGGTATCAATTGAATCAACATTCTTCTAGTGTCAAAAAAACTGAATAAACTATTAAATAGATTAAACAACATTATTGATTATATATTTACCACATCACCTCTTCTAAAAGGAAGCTCTGCTTTGATTAGAAAAATGATAAAACAAATATAATATGTAGCAACGCCCCTTCCCCCAGGGAGCTGCTGTTTGTATTGGGCTTTTCTGTTCTCAAGTGGGTGACTTGATTTGATAGTTCTGGCACCCACTGCCAAACCTTGGATTATCAATCAAGTTTATTGGGGAAAGACTGTCTGGCAGTTTAGAAAACACAGTTAATTTGACAACGTCAAACAGTATTTCAGTTTAATTTCAGTTTTCAGAATTTCAGTTTAACTAGGCAGCTCAAAACACAATGCACAAATACACAACCCTGCACATAAAGAAATACGCTAAGAAAGATATCTGTAAATTGAGGCAAACTAATTTGAAAGGTCCATCCCTATATTACTGGCCAATGTATTTTAGAGTCTGCTGATGCTTGGACCATTTTGGAATACTGTCCCTGGTGGCAGAATCTGGTAGGCAAAAGGTTAGCAACCTGAGCAAATAAAGTATGAACTTGGTTGGCCAACAGGCCTCTACTACTCTGGACTCCTGGTTGATCTCTGGTGAGGGATCACACTTTACATCCTGAAGTTCCCTTCCTCAAGCTGGTAGTGAAAATGGCTGCAACTGTCTACCTTCCTGGAGTTTCAGATGCCAGTGCCCTTCTATTTCTCCATAGCAGCCCAAATAGCCTGGAAGGGGTCTCTGGTCCCCTTTAACTGTGGTTGCTGCTGTGCAGTGTGTGCAGAGTATTCATAGGTAGCAAATTCAGTCCTTGTCTTCAGAAGTGCCCATAAAGAGCAATAACTCAGTCTTTTTTCCTCCAAGCAGCAACTCTCCTCCAGGTGCAGCCACCTGGTCCTCAACAGCTGGGGAATGTAATTCCTACCTCCCTTCCCCAGCTGCATGTGTCTCTCCTCTTACTTGATTGACTACCTCCAGCTACCCATGTAAGGCTGTGGCAACATTCATTCCAAGTACTTCCTGTGTCTGGTCTCCAAAGACAGGGCCATGGCCCCATCATGCTTAGGGACACTGTTAATTAGAACACTGCTCTTTCAGGCTGTTAATGCAGCCAGTTCCCTCTGATATTTATGACACTGCAGCTTTCTTAGTTAAAAAGATTGGAACTGTGAGAACTTTGACATGTATATGGCCACTATTAAATTTGACACCCTCCTCTCACCCTAAATGTATCCATAATCTAACCCAGCCTTTTTCAACCAGGGTGCCTTCAGGTTTCTTTAGGGGTGCCTTGGCAAAACGCCTAAAAATCGCTCAAAAATTGTATACATGCTAACAAGTGGATGAAGCCTGCTTTTAGTTACACAATAAGGAGGACGTTGGGTGCACAGCATCCATGTTTGCCCCTCCCCTGCCCTTCTGTGTCAGCATTGGGGTCACATTGACTGAATGAAGGAGAGAAACTGATGGACAAAAAAGAAACATCAGAATACTAGTCAGTACCAGTGTATTTGCTTTGGAAGAATAAATTACCTCTAACACTGGGTGTCCTACATATGTGAATGTTGCTGCATTATGTAAAACTATTAGCTTAGTTATTTTACATTTAAAGCGGAGCTTCCTTTACAGGGAATGGCAGCGGCAGCACCCAAGAGCAATTAAAATATTGGCTGGGGTGCCGACATAGCTGGATCCCTGGACAGGTAAGTGTCCTAATATTAAAAGTCAGCAACTATAGTATTTGTAGCTGCTGACTTTTAATTTTTTTGGTGGGGGCTGGAGCTCTGCTTTAAGAATGGGGTGCCTCAGGGTTGTGCATAATTTTAAAGGGTACCTTGACTGAAAAAAGGTTGAGAAACACTGACCTAACCAGTAGTCTAATCCATAGCATTAATGTAACCAAGTGTTCAATGACCTTATCCAACACCAAATGTATTGACCCAATAACTAATACTCATGTAGAAAGCATGTCTCATAGCATTGCAACCTCTGCACCAAAAGCTGATAATCCAGTGCCAGCAATGTCCACAGAAATGTATTCACTTGATCCAGCATAGTCTTGCCAAACCAGGCTCAACCCAAGAGTCCCCTACAACAATAGGAACAGATTCCAGTGCTGCTACAACTTTACAAATTCACCCCACATTGCCACTGTGCTCAGTGGGGATGCGGGGGTAAGCAAGTCCCTTAACAAGTAAAAAATTTTCATGACATAACAAAGTGAATAGGCCTGTAGTTTGTTTACAGTTTTTTCATTTTTCATATTAGTTAAAAGAAGTAGATAAAAATGTTAATTCTCTGAATTTTAAACTTCTTCTTTGAGCTGTTGATTAGGTCTCCAGTCTACACAATTACAAGCACTATTCCTATAGAATAGTGGTTGTTAAGTACAGTGCATATAAAAAGTCTACACACCCCTAGTAAAATGTCAGGTTTCTGTGATGTAAAAAATGAGACAAAGATAAATTATTTCAGATTTTTTTCCACCTTTATTGTGACCTATAAACTGTACAACAAACTGACATCTTTTAGGTGGAGGGAAGAAAAACTAAAGAACTAAAATAATATGGTTGCATAAGTGTGCACACCCTTAAGCTAACACTTTGTTAAAGCACCTCTTGATTTTATTACAGCACTCAGTCTTTTTGGGTATGAGTCTATCAGCATGGCACATCTTGACTTGGAAATATTTGCCCACTCTTCTTTGAAAAAACACTCCAAATCTGTCAGATTGTGAGGGTTTCTCCTAGGGGCGGATCCAGAGTCTAGTCTCGGGGGGGCACTGCCAGAAAATAATTTTTTTTTGCGGACAATTTATCGGGGAAATGGCTGGTGTTGGCGCTTGAATCGTCCTAGCACCATGGTTGTTATGGTGTCAGGATGATTGAAGCACATTATTTCTATTATTACATTGTTATATAAAATTAAATAGTTCAACTCACCATAATGCAGAAACAGTGGGAGCCCTGAGCGTGTCACTTGCCACCGTCACCTGCCACCAGATGCAGATTGTCACTTTTCACGTCACCTGTCACAAATTGTGGACTGTCACCTGCCACCGTCACCTGCCACCAGATGCGGATTGTCACTTGCCACAAGTTGCGGATTGTCACTTGCCACGACACCTGCCACCAGATGTGGATTGTCACTTGCCACGTCACCTGTCACTCGTTGCCGATTGTCACTTGCTGCTAAGGTGGGGATTGTCTCTTGCTGTCTCCCAGAGTCAAGCAGCAGAGAGATGATGTAATCTCTCTGCTGCCCGCGGCTGCCTGCACAGTGAGGGCGGAACTGCAGGGCAGGCAGTGAGAGATGATGTCGGTTTACCCTACAAAATCTGTTTCCTCTAGTTCTCGGCTGAGATCGGAACTCTGACCTCCCAGCCCTCTGCACCGCTGCTCCTCCTACTCTCCCACAAATGCTAATCATCCTTCTACTGCCCCCCGCCCCTGTGAGCATCCATCTTCCAGGTGATATTGTCGGACTAATAATGATGACATAATAGGGACCGCAGGGTGAACTTCCAGTGTCTGTACCGAAATAGGTTTCCCCAGAAAACCGGGGACGCGCACGGGGGGCGGTAGAAGGATGATTAGCATTCGGGGGAGTGAGTAAGTAGGAGGAGCAGCAGTGCAGAGGGCTGGAGGGGCGGAGTTCCGATCTCAGCCGAGAGCCTGGGGAAACTGATCTCGGCACAACACCAGCCTGCCCACTCTCTCACCCGCAACTAATTTCTCAGGGGGGGCAATTGCCACGTTGCCCCCCTAGATCCACCCCGGGTTTCTCCTGTGTACAGCTCTCTTCAGATGTCCCCACAGATTTCAAATTGGATTCAGGTTTGGGCTCTGGCTGGGCCATTCCAAAACTTCAGTCTTCAGTCTTCTTCTGTTGAAGCCATTCCTTTGTTGATTTGGATGTATGCTTTGGGTCGTTGTCATGCTGAAAGATGAAGTTACTCTACATTTACATTAGGGATGAGCCGAACACCCCCCGGTTCGGTTCGCATCAGGAACATGCGAACAGGCAAAAAATTTGTTCGAACATGCGAACACCCTTAACGTCTATGGGACACGAACATGAATAATCAAAAATGCTTATTTTAAAGGTTTATATGCAAGTTATTGTCATAAAAAGTGTTTGGGGACCTGGGTCCTGCCCCAGGGGACATGTATCAATGCAAAAAGAAGTTTTAAAAACGAATGTTCTTTCAGGAGCAGTGATTTTAATAATGCTTAAAGTGAAACAATAAAAGTGTAATATTCCTTTAAATTTCATACCTGGGGGGTGTCTATAGTATGCCTGTAAAGGGGCACATGTTTCCCATGTTTAGAACAGTCTGACAGCAAAATGACATTTCTAAAGGAAAAAAGTCATGTAAAACTACTATCGCTAGCGCCGGCTATAATGAATTGTCAGTCCGGCAATACACATAAAAGTTCATTGATAAAAAATGGCATGGAATTTCCCCACAGGGGAACCCCAAACCAAAATTTTAAAAAAATAAATGTGTGGGGGTCCCCCTAAATTCCATACCAGACCCTTTATGTCTAGTGTGGATATTAAGGGGAGCCCCACGCCAAAATTTTTCAAAAATGGCGTGGGGGTCCCCCTCAAAATCTATACCAGACCCTTATCCGAGCACGCAACCTGGCAGGCCGCAGGAAAAGAGGAGGGGACGAGAGCGCCCCCCCTCCTGAACCATACCAGGCCACATGCCCTCAACATTGGGAGGGTGCTTTGGGGTAGCCCCCCAAAGCACCTTGTCCCCATGTTGATGGGGAGAAGGGCCTCATCCCCACAACCCTTGCCCGGTGGTTGTGGGGGTCTACGGACGGGGGCTTATCGGAATCTGGAAGCCCCTTTAACAAGGGGACCCCCAAATCCCACCCCCCCCCGTGGGAATTGGTAATGGGGTACAAATGTACCCCTACCATTTCACAAAAAAAGTGTCAAAAAGGTTAAAAAAAAAAGAGACGGTTTTTGACAAGTCCTTTATTAATTCTTTCTTCTGGTCTTCTCCATCTCCATCTTCTTCTCCATCTCCATCTTCTTCTTCTTCTCCATCTCCATCTCCTTCTCCTCCATCTCCTTCTCCATCTTTTCCTTCTCCATCTTCTCCTTCTCCATATTCATCTTCATCTTCATCTTCTCCTTCTTCTCCTCCTCCTTCTTCATCTTCTTCTTCCTCCTCTCTTCTCGTCCCGCATCTTTCTCTGGCTTCTTCTCTGCTCCGTCCGCACGATCCGCCTCAGTGGGAGTCTTCCACCGTGTGACGCTTCGTTTCTTCTGACACTTCTTATATAATGGAGGGCGGGGCCACCCGGTGACCCCACCCTCCTCTGACGCATGGGGACTTCACGGGTACTTCCCTATGGCTTTCCTGTGTTGTCAGAGGGGGGTGGGGTCACCCGTTTACGTAATCCGTTATATAAGAAGTGTCAGAAGAACCGAAGCGTCACAAGGAGTCACAAGGTGGAAGACTCCCACTGAGGCAGATCGTGCGGACGTAGCAGAGAAAAAGCCAGAGGAAGAGGTGAGACGAGAAGAGCGGAGGAAGAAGAAGATGGAGAAGAAGAAGATGGAGGAAGAAGAACACCGAAGGAAGACCAGAAGAAAGGAGATGGAAGAAGAAGCGGAAAGAAGAAGAAATTAATAAAGGACTTGTCAAAAACCGTCTCTTGTGTTGTTTAACCTTTTTGACACTTTTTTTGTGAAATGGTAGGGGTACATTTGTACCCCATTACCAATTCACACGGGGGGGCCGGGATCTGGGGGTCCCCTTGTTAAAGGGGGCTTCCAGATTCCTAAAAGCCCCCTGCCCACAGACCCTCACAACCACCGGGCAAGGGTTGTGGGGATGAGGCCCTTCTCCCAATCAACATGGGGACAAGGTGCTTTGGGGGGGCAACCCCAAAGCACCCTCCCAATGTTGAGGGCATGTAGCCTGGTACGGTTCAGTAGGGGGGAGTGCTCTCTCATCCCCCCTCTTTTCCTGCGGCCTGCCAAGTTGCGTGCTCGGATAAGGGTCTGGTATAGATTTTTGGTGGGACCCCACGCCATTTTATTTTATTTTGGCACGGGGTACCCCTTAATATCCATACTAGACCTGAAGGGCCTGGTATGGAATTTAGGAGGACCCCCACACATTTTTTTTTTTAAATTTGGTTCGGGGTTCCCCTGTGGGGAAATTCCATGCCATTTTTATCAATGAACTTTTATGTGTATTGCCGGACCGATAATTTATTATAGCCGGCGCTAGCGATAGTAGTTTTATATGACTTTTTTCCTTTAGAAATGTCATTTTGCTGTCAGACTGTTCTAAACACGGGAAACATGCGCCCCTTTACAGTCATACTATAGACACCCCCCCATGTACGAAATTTAAAGGAATATTACACTTGTATTCTTTCACTTTAAGCATTATTAAAATCACTGCTCCCGAAAAAACGTCCGTTTTTAAAACTTTTTTTTTTTTGCATTGATACATGTCCCCTGGGGCAGGACCCAGGTCCCCAAACACTTTTTATGACAATACCATGCATATAAGCCTTTAAAATTAGCACTTTTGATTTCTCCCGTAGACTTTTAAATGGTGTTCTGCGGCTTTCGAATTTGCCGGGAACACCCCAAATTGTTCGCTGTTCGGCGAACGGGCAAACAGCCAATGTTCGATTTGAACTCATGTTCGACCTGAACATAAAGCCCATCCCTACTCTTCATGTAAAGCTTTTTGGCAGAATCCTGAAGGTTTTGTGCCAATATTGACTGGTATTTAGAACTGTTCAGAATTCCCTCTACCTTGACTAAGGCCCCTTTTCCAGCTGAAGAAAAACAGCCCCAAAGCATGATGCTGCCACCACCATGCTTCACGGTGGGTATGGTGTTCTTTTGGTGATGTGCAGTGTTATTTTTGTGTCAAACATATCTTTTGGAATTATGGTCAAAAAGTTCAACCTTGGTTTCATCAGACCATAACACATTTTCGCTTTTGGAAGACTTCAGATATGTTTTTGCAAAATTTACCTGGGCTTGGATATTTTTCTTTGTAAGAAAAGGCTTCCGCCTTGCCACTCTACCCCATAGCCCAGACATATGACGAATACGTGAGATTTTTGTCACATGTACCACACAGCCAGTACTTGCCAGATATTCCTGCAGCTCCTTTAATGTTGCTGTACATCTCTTGGCAGCCTCCCTGACCAGTTTTCTTCTAATCAATTTTGGAGGGACGTCCAATTCTTGGTAATGTCACTGTTATGCCATATTTTCTCCACTTGATGATGACTGTCTTCACTGTGTTCCATGGTATATCTAATGCCTTGGAAATTCTTTTGTACCCTCCTCCTGACTGATACCTTTTAACAGTGAGATCCCTCTGATGCTTTGGAAGCTCTCTGCGGACCATGGCTTTTGCTGTAAGATGCGACTAAGAAAATGTCAGGAAAGACCTATTAGAACAGCTGAACTTTATTTGGGGTTAATCAGAGGCACTTTAAATGATGGCAGGTGTGTACTGACTCCTATTTTACATAAGTTTGAATGTGGTTGCTTAATTCTGAAAACAGCTACAACCCTAGTTATAAGAGGGTGTGCACACTTATGCAACCACATTATTTTATTTTTTTATTGAAGTTTGTTTTTCAATTGAGTTGTACAGGTTATAGGTCACATTAAAGGTGGAAAAAATTCTGAAATGATTTACCGTTGTCTCATTTTTTTACATAGAAGAAACCTGACATTTTAACCGGTTCCCAACCGGCTCACGTCTATATACGGGGACAGAATGACTCCCATGCGCGAAACCTCTTACAGATACGGGGTTCCTTAAAGAGCCCTGCCAGAGGGCGCGCGCGCGCCTGCTGCATGGCAGGGGACCCGATGTGTATGGTCGCAAAAGCCATCAGCCACGCCCAATCACGTGCACGAGGATTTTACACAGTTACATAGTTAGTAAGGTTGAAAAAAGACACCGGTCCAACCTGAGTGAGCACCCACAATTCTCCCTATCCCCGCACATTGCATCCCATCAAGATGCCCATCCACTATATTATTTTTTTTATATATATATATTTAAGGTACCCATGTAGCGCCATCAATCTATGCAGCGCTCCACACAAACCCACACCAGTCCCCACCCCCAAGGGGTCTGCAATCCAAGGTCCCCACCGATACACCAGGGCCAGTTTTTTGACAGAAGCCAATAAACCTAACAGCATGTCTTTGGAGTGTGGGAGGAAACCCACGCAGGTACAGGGAGAACATGCAAACTCCAGGCAGGTAGTGTTGTGGTTGGGATTCGAACCAGCGACCGTATTGCTGCGAGGCGAGAGTGCTAACCACTAAACCACTGTGCTGCCCAAATAAACACACAAACCCCTGTGCTGTCAGAGGAGAGGAGACATGTCGTTTGTTCCTACGATATAGGAACAGCGATATGTCTCCTCTCCTACTCAGTCCTATCCCCATACAGTTAGAACACACTGAGAGAACACACATTTAACCCCTTGATCACCCCCCTAGTGTTAACCCCTTCCCTACCAGTGTCAATTACACAGTAATCAGGGCATTTTTATAGCACTGATTATTGTATAAATGTCAATGGTCCCAAAAATGTGTCAAACGTGTCCGTCGCAACGTCGCAATACCGCTAAAAATCGCAGATCACCGCCATTACTAGTAAAAAAAATAAAAATAAAAATGCCATAAAAATGCCATAAATCTTTCCCATAGTTTGTAGACGCTATAACTTTTGCGCAAACCAATCAATATACGATTATTGCAATTTTTTTTACCAAAAATATGTAGAATATATATTGGCCTAAACTGATGAAGTAATTTGTTTTTTTAAAAACATTTTTGGGGATATTTATTATAGCAAAAAGTAAAAAATATAGTTTATTTTTTAAAATTGTCGCTCTTTTTTTGTGTATAGCGCACAAAATAAAAACCTCAGAGGTGATCAAATAGCACCAAAAGAAAGCTCTATTTGTGGGGAAAAAAAGGACGTAAATTTCATTTGGGTACAGGATTGCATGACTGCGCAATTACCAGTTAAAACAGCACAGTGCCAAATTGTAAAAAGTACTCTGGTCAGGAAGGGGGTAAAACCTTCCAGGGCTGAAGTGGTTAACAGGGGTGTGTAGATTTTGTATATCCACTGCATATCCTGGTAGGAAGCACCAATAGTTATGTTTTCCAGACTTCGATGGCATAGCTCTGGATGGAGGAGACCTGATGCAATCCTACACTGTCCCCCACCTTGCTAAATCCCTCTCTCTTTGGAACCTCCTTTCTCACTTTCCCTCCTAGCATTCACAACAAAGCATTCCAAACAGGTATACTTTAGGAAGATGCCCAAAGGCATAAGAAGACCACCATAGCACGGCTGCACAGAGCAATTGTTGATGATTGCCCATTGGATGCTTCACTGTGCATCTCCTGCATTCGCTCATGTGACATCACAAATCATAATAAATTACCAATACATAGGGCAGCACTCATTTGCTCAGTAGCCTTTCACCAGGGATCTTCTTGTTACAGCACCATACAAATAAATAGATAACAGCTCAAACAACCAGATAGAAATAGAATTATTTTATCAGTGGCATAACTATTTATTTGATTAACAATAGAATAAATAAAATGTTAATGTTTTATGAGACTGATATTTCAAGCAGAAGGTTAATATAAAAACAATATGACATGTAATCTGCATCGACGTCTGCTGTCATGTATCACACAGAAAGCTTGTTTGCCAAGTAATCACATGGTACATTATCATTATTTAGGACAATAAAAAGTTCTGACACGTCACAAATGCCAGAGTGGCTGAACCTTGAGCTTTCTTTACTTAGGAAAACTTTTTTTTATAGCTTCCTCTATTCTATCTCATTGCTAAAAGGTGACAGGCACCTTCACAGAAAAGGGAAAAATAGTTGCTAGCACTAGAAAAATATATATTGGCATTCCTTTGAGGTAGCCTGTCTGTAATCATAAATGAAGTGGATGCAAATGGATGTCGTAAACAGACTGCTGAATTATAGAAAAATTGTAAGTATGAGTTCTGCTACAACAGACTTATTCAATAGGATAATGCAAAGAGCAAAGAAGATGTGCAAACTGCAATAACCCATAGCACCCAATCAGATTTTACATAACTAGAGTAGGGTTAGTGTGATTTGCTATGGGTTATGGGTGCACATTGTACTGCTAGAATTAATAAACCTGAAATAGGTCTACTTAACTGCAGCATTGATTGCATATGAGCTGTCTGATGCACAATTTAATTTAATTGATCTAAAGTGCAAGGAATATACCTTAAGGACAAAAGTTAGAAAGCCAGGAAATCCGTACTACAGCTACTGAGTATGGTGAGTACAGCCTGTTAGCTAAAACAAAATAGTTGTATCTAAAAAAGCCAAAAAAACAAATGAAATATTAAGTAACAAGTGTCATGGTCTTAATAGAAAGGCAAGATAACAGACTGGAAAATGCAATGAAAATGCATTAATATTTTTTTACATTTCTTTTAGCATCGCTACCATTATTGTAGTGTTGTTTTTATATTTCTCTCTATTATTGTTCTATATAAATATATTTGGGTTTATAGTTTTCGCCTGGAAAAAAATACATAGAAATTGTATTACTGCCATGCAAAATATAAGAAAAAGCACTTTTTTGCTTATTTAGCAATATGCGATACATGGCTGTTCCATTGGAGCAACTTATATGCTAAGGAGGCAGCATTTGTATTTTTTTTTACACACTGTAATTGGTAGTATTTATGGTATTATATGATATATAGCATTAATCAAAACTTTTTTTTCTTGATTATTTTTTATTCTGCTTTCCATGGCCACAGTAATAACTCCCAGTGTCAATGGCCATAATAATAACCCCCAACTATGGTGTCAGTGGCCACCATAATAACCCTCAGCATTGAGGTGAATGGCAGCAATAATAACCCCCAACTATGGTGTCAGTGGCTGTGATAACAACCCCCCAGCACTTGGTTTCTGTGGCAGCAAAAATAACTCCCAGCATTGGTTGAACTAGATGGACTTGTGTGTCTTTTTCAACAAGACTAACTATGAAACTATAGTGTCAGTGGCTGCCATAATAACCCTCAGCATTGATATGAGTGGCATTTATAATAACCTTCTACTATGGTGTCAGTGGCTGCGATAATAACCAGCACTGGTTTCTTACCTAGTTACATAGTTACATAGTTAGTCAGGTTGAAAAAAGACACAAGTCCATCTAGTTCAACCAATAAAAGGGAAAAAATAAATCCATTCAATCCCACATACAAAAGCCTGTATCTACAGTTGATCCAGAGGAAGGCAAAAAACCCAGCAAAGCATGATCCAATTTGCCCCAGTAGGAGAAAAAATGCCCTCCTGATCCCCTGAGAGTCAATCGGATATTCCCTGGATCAACTTTACCTATAAATGTTAGTACCCTGTTATATTATGTACAAATGTATGTTTCTGTGGCTTTAATAATAACTTCCAGCATTGGTGTCAATGTCCGGAATGATAATCCCTAGCATTGGTGTCAGGAGCCACAATAATAAACTCCAGCATTGGTGTCAGTGGCAGCAATATTAAACCCCAGCATTGATGTCAGTAGCTGCAATATTAACACCCAGCATTGGTGTCAGTGGCCGCAATACTGAACTCCAGCATTGGTGTCAGTGGCCACAATATTATTAAACCCCTGCATTGGTGTTAGTATCTACAATAATAACCCCCAGCCTAGTGTTGGTGTCAGTGGATGTAATTATAAACCCCAGCATTGGTGTCAGTGGATGGAATAATAACCCCCAGCATTGGTGTCAGTGGCAGCAATATTAAACCCTAGCGTTGGTGTCAGTGGCTGAAGTATATTAACCCTCAGCATTGGTGTGAGTGGCCGCAATAATAAACTCCAGCACTGATGTCAGTGGCCACAATATTATTAAATCCCTGCATTGGTGTTAATGGCTACAATTATAATCCCCAGTGTTGGTGTCAGTGGATGGAATAATAAACCCCAGCATTGGTGTCAGTGGATGGAATAATAACCCCCAGCATTGGTGTTGGTGGCTGTAATAATAAACTTCAGCACTGGTGTCAGTGGCTGGAATAATAAACCCAGCATTGGTGTCAGTGGCTGGCATAATAATCCCAGCATTTGTGTCAGTGGCTGGAATAA
Organism: Aquarana catesbeiana; assembly: GCF_042186555.1. Taxonomy (NCBI): domain Eukaryota; kingdom Metazoa; phylum Chordata; class Amphibia; order Anura; family Ranidae; genus Aquarana; species Aquarana catesbeiana. The sequence goes on from NC_133324.1 coordinate 761,652,459, forward strand.
TAAACCCAGCATTGGTGTCAGGGGCTGGGATAACAAACCAAACATTGGTGTCAGTGGCTGGAATAATAACCCTCAGCACTGGTGTCTGGTTGCAATAATAAACTCCAGCATTAGTGTCAGTGGCCGCCATAATAACCCTCAGCATTGGAGTGAGTGACAGCAGTAAAAACCCCCAACTATGGTGTCAGTTGCAGCAATAATAACCCCCAACTATGGTCTCAAACTCTCCCCTTCACATTGATGGTTAGTGGTAGTGCCATTCTACCTGCCCCCGACTAAACACACTGGTGGTCAATAATGCTTAGCATCTCCACATTCCACTTCCTCCTCTGGACTTTCAGTGGCGGGTGCTGGAAGATACATAGGAGGATCCTGGATCTAGCTGCAGAATGCTGGGACTTGCTCTGTACACGGCCGACTGATCCGCGTTGTGCTCCGAATGCAGGGTTCAGGAGTGCGTTGCGCTCAGAATGCAGGGTTCAGGAGAGCATTAGGCTCAGAGTGCAGGGATTGGGGGGGGGGGTGATGTGCATAGCATCCTACCTGTGCACACAGGAGCCTGAGAGGCAGCACAGTTCTGGATAGGGGGAGGGGCGGAAGCTGGCAGAGTGACTTTTCATATTAACAAGCTGGTGATTGGATGCTTAGGACCTAGCAACCAATCACCCGTGGGTTAACTTGAAATGCTAACTTGGGTGCCCAACCTGTGACCCTCCAGATGGGAGTCATGCTTGTAACTGTCAGCAGCCTGCAATGGCTCATGGGACTTGTAGTTCCACAACAGCTGGAAGGCCACAGGTTTAGCATCTATAGTTTATAGTCCCTAGTCCATCTCAGGAGTGAGCAAGAGAGGGTTGCTATGTTCCTACATACAGTGGGATCATGAAGAATGAACATAGCCACCCTCTAACAAGAAGTGGGATCACAGCAACAAAAAATGAATTAGGAGGATTGGAGGAGGATGAGAGCAACAGAAAGTCATTTTTTAAGGTAAAGTGGAGCTCCAGGCTGCATCAGAAAAAATTTAAATCAGCACCTACAAATACTGTAGCTGCTGACTTTTAATATTAGGACACTTACAGTACATGTCTACAAATCCAGCAGTGTCTTTATCCGAGACGATTTTTCAATTGGCTCTCGTGTGCCACCGCCGACATTTCGGGTAAGAGAAGCCAGCAGTGAATGGTCCGGTGGAAGGAGGAGGGGGGCCAAATTTTTGTATGAGTTAGAAACGGCAAAGTCACCCAAAAGTGGGAGCGGGTACCTATCGAAACCAGGTACCCGCTCCCCCCCCCCCAAAAGGTGCCAAATGTGGCAGTGGAGGGGAGGAGGAGGCAAATAAGCAGAGCTTCTCCTTTCGGGTGGAGCTCCGCTTTAAGAATACATACTTCAATAGATATTTTTTTAAACCAGAGTTTAGTGGTTGTGTTTAGTGGTTGTAAAGTAAGAAGTTTTTTTTTTTTTTTTTATCTTAATGCGTTCTATGCATTAAGATTAAAAACCTTCTGTGTGCAGCAGCCCCCCTCAGCCCTCCTAATACTTACCTGAGCCCATATAGATCCAGCGATGTTGCACAAGAGACTGGGCTGGCCAGGACTCTCCCTCCTGATTGGCTAAAACAGCAGTGCTATTTGCTCCTACTGCTGTCAAACAAAGTCAGTGAGCCAATGAGGAGAGAGAGGGGGCCAGGCTGTGGCTCTGTGTCTGAATGGACAAACAGAGCAGCAGCTCGGCTCGGGTGCCCCCATAGCCGTGAGGGCACTCAGTAGGGGGGAGGGGCCAGAAGTGCCGAAGAGGGACCCGAGAAGAGGAGGATTTGTGCTGCTCCGTGCAAAACCACAACACTGAGCAGGTAAGTATAACATATTTCCAAATAAAAAATAAAAAAAAAAACACGAGACTTTAGTACCACTTTAAGCTTCCAGAGGGCTGGAAGAGTGACTCCGTCATACCATTCTCATTTCCTGCTCACATTCATAGCAATCCAGAAACAAGCATCTGACAGTTTCAAGCTTGGGGGAGATCAGGAGGTGTTAAGATGGGACAGAGTTCTTCAAGAGATCAGATATATGTCTAGAGATGTGTGGTAGAGAACACATGGAAAAATAAATTGTAGACTTAGGCCCCTTTCACACGTGCAGATCCATTTTTACTGCTCCGCTTGCTCAGCAGGATGGCTCCATTGATCCCCACTGAGCCGGCAGATGACAAGTCCATCTCTGCAATCTGTGCAGGGACGGACCTGTCAGAGAGTCCACTCTCCCCTATGGGGGGGATCAGATGGTTACGGACCATCTGTCTGTTTTCATCCGATCCGCCAGACGAATGGAAAATAGGACATCCATCAGTCTGGATTTTGCGGAGCGGATCTGATGTCAGCGGACATGTCACCGCTGACATCCTACGCTCCATAGAGCTGTATGGAGCGACCATTCAAATCCGCCTGAAAAAACTGACAGGCAGATCTGAATGGTCCGCATGTTTGAAAGGGGCCTTAGGCCCCATTCACACTAGCGCGTTTTTTGATGCATTTTGCATTTTGCAGAAATGCACGGGAATTTTTTAACATGGGTTCCTATGGAACATGTTCACATCAATGCTTTTTTGTATCTCTGCGTTTTTGGAAAGGGTCGGGGACTTTTTTTCATGCAAAAAGCAGCGTTTTGCATGTAATGGTTTTCAATGGACAAGCATCAAAAACGCAAGTGCACCGTTTTTGCAGCGTTTTTGGTGCGTTTTTGGTGCGTTTTTGCCGGTTTTTTTTATTTTTTTTTTTTGTAATTTTTTTTTAAGACTGTAAAAAAAAATGAAAAAAAAAAAAAAAAAAACGCAAAACGCAAATCGCGGCAAAAACGCCGCAAAAACGCTACAAAAACGCTGCTCAAAAACGTGCCAAGCATGAAAAAAAAACCTCCAAAAACGCTCAAAAGCAACATGCATAGGTGTGAATCGAGCCTCAGGCTGCTTTCACACCGATCAGTTTTTGTTTAGTTAAAAAAAAGCAGAGGAAAAATGCCTGAAAAATGCATCCTTTTAACCACTTGTCTACAGGACACTTTTTCTTCCTTCCCAGGCCAATTTTAAAGGGGTTGTAAAGGTTCGTGTTTTTTCACCTTAATGCATCCTATGCATTAAGGTGAAAAAACACTTGTCAGTGACCGGCCCCGGGCCGTCTCTCTGCTAGGGGGTTCTCGGCTGTTGATTGGACAGATTGATAGCAGCGCAGCCATTGGCTCCTGCTGCTGTCAATCAAATTCAATGACACGGCCGCCGGGGGGCGGGGCCAAGTCCTGCATTCGGCATCTATGGACGCCAAATACTGGACTCGGGAGCATGCCTGCAAGGTAACCCCCCGAAAGAGCGCTTCTCCTAGGGGGTTATTTGATGCTGGGAGGAGCCGAGAGAGCCGCTGAGGGACCCCAGAAGAGAATGTTCGGGGGCCACTCTGTGCAAAACGAGCTGCACAGTGGAGGTGAGTATGATATGTTTGTTATTTTAAAATAAGAAAAAAGAATCCTTAGTGTCTCTTTAAGTTTTCAGTGCTGTTGCACTTTGAATGACAATTCGGTCAACACTGTAGCCAAATTAAATTTTTATCATTTTTTTCACACAAATAGAGCTTTCTTTTGGTGGTATTTAATCACTGCTGGGTTTTTTATTTTTTGCTAAAAAAAACGAAAAAAAGTTTTTCTTCACTGTTTCTGTCAGTAAAGTTTGTAAATAAGTCATTTTTCTCCTTCACTGATGTGCTCTGATGAGGCTGCACTGATGGGCACTGATGAGGCGGACTGAAGGGCACGGATAGGTGGCACTGATGAGGAGGCACTAATATACTCTTCACACAGGTCACTTGCGTTTTTAAAAGTCCTGCTTGCTGCATTTTAGGTGCACCAAAAATGCACTTCCCCATTGAAATTAATGTAAGCTGAATCCATAATGTAGCAAAAAATGCAACACAAGCAAGTTAAAAATGCATAAAAAAACACAACCCACAGCAGCAAAACCATGACAAAAACTCAGCAAAAAAGCATATGCATAACGCTTTTGCTGTGTTTTTCCAACGGAGCAGTGTGAAAGCAGTCTTATGCCACGTACACACGAGCGGACTTCTCGTCCGCCTGAACTCCGAAGGACTTTTCGACGGAGTTCCGACTGAGTTCCGATGGAGTTCCAACGAAACGGACTTGTACCAAAAGTCCGATTGCTTCGAATGTGATGACGTACGACTGGACTAGAATAAGGAATTTCATAGCAAGAAGCCAATAGCTGTCCTTGTGTCCTTTTTTGTCCGTCGGACTAGCATACAGGCGAACGGATTTTTCGATCGAACTCGAGTCCGTTGGAAAGATTTGCAACATGTTCTATTTCGCCCACACACGATCGGAATGTCTGCCGGAATCATTCCTTTTCTGCCGGACAAACGGCTCGTGTGTACGCGGCATTAGAAAGTGTGGTCTCACATAGCCTAGCGCAACCTTATAGCATGGGTAATAGGTAGTGGCTGCACACAAAAAGAACAGATACTTTGGACAGACGACGGCCACTATCCTTGCGTTGGAAACATTTTCTTTAATAACTAAAAATAGACCTTTGCCATGTGTTATCCTTTAAAAGCTTTTAAAACTAGTCATGTGTTAAAATAAAAATAACCTATTTACCAGGAAATTATAAGATTGTGTCTCTTATGTTGTATGACATTGTAATTGTGGCTTCATTAATTTGATATCCTGTATAACCGGATGTGTGTATCCTGGATCACTGTCCCGCCCATAGTGTGATCTTACAATAGACAGAACGTAGATTACCTGCTGGTTTTACAGCATTCCAACAACACGGGTGTTACCAGCTGCCACAATAACCATGATGAACTACATCAAATCTGCTCTGCTACACAGAAGACAATGCTGCCTAAGACTGCCATGTATACCGATTATACCAACTTAGAAAAACCTTATAATACAAAGGTAAAAATCTGGTTTTGTGTTTATCTCCATACAAACAATACAGAATGCAAATATTGTATTCCACTAAACATAGGTACAGATATACACATGCAAAATCTATATTTGTTTAGTTGCTGATCTAGAAGCCACAGAATTGTCCTTCCCGGAATGTTTGTGAATCCTAGTTTATTTGAGCAGTCATATTACAAGCATCATGCTGGTCATAATGTACCTGCTCTAAGCGTCAATGACAGTAATCTAGTGCTGCAGGGGTTAACCTATGACTAAAGGCTGCGATTCTGTAACAGAAACCACTTTGGAAATGTTTTGTGACTAGTTAAACTTGGATTGCAATACATAATAAAATACAGTGCCTTGGAATAGTATTCATACCCCTTGAAACTTTACACATTTTCTCATGTTACAACCAAAAACTTAAATGTATTTTATTGGGATTTTATGTGATAGACCAACACAAAGTGGCACAACATTTTGAAGTTGAAGGAAAATGATAAATGGTTTTTAAAATGTTTTACAAATAAATATGTGAAAAGTGTGACGTGCATTTGTATTCAGCCCCCCTGAGCCAATACTTTGTGGAACCACCTTTTTGGGGATGTCTCTACCAGCTTTGTACATCTGGAGAGTGACATGTTTGCCCATTCTTCGTTGCAAAATAGCTCAACCTCTGTCAGTTTGGATGGAGAGCGTCTGTGAACAGCAATTTTCAAGTCTTGCCACAGATTCTCAATTGTATTTAGGTCTGGACTTTGACTGGACCATTCTAACACATGAATATGCTTTAACCACTTCAGCCCGGAAGGATTTACCCCCTTCCTGACCAGAGCACTTTTTGCGATACGGCACCGCGTTGCTTTAACTGACCATTGCGTGGTCGTGAGACGTTGCTCCCAAACAAAATTGACTTCCATTTTTTCCCACAAATAGAGCTTTCTTATGGTGGTATTTGATCACCTCTGCAGTTATTTTTTCCGCTATAAACAAAAAAAAAAAACGACAATTTTGAAAAAAAAAGCTATTTTTTTACTTTTTGCTATAATAAATATCCCCGAAAAAAATATATAAAAAAACGAATTTCTTTCTCAGTTTAGGCCGATATGTATTCTTCTACATATTTTTGGTAAAAAAAAAAATCGCAATAAGCGTATATTGATTGGTTTGCGTAAAAGTTATAGCATCTACAAAATAGGGAATAGATTTATGGCATTTTTATTATTAATTTTTTTTATTAGTAATGGCGGCAATCTGCGATTTTTATTGTGACTGCGACATTATGGCGGGCACATCGGACACTTTTGACACCATTTTAGTGCTATAAAAATGCACTGATTACTGTGTAAATGACACTGGCAGGGAAGGGGTCAACCACTAGGAGGCAATCAAAGGGTTAAGTGTGTCCTAGGGAGGTGTTCTAACTGTGGGGGGGATACGATTGCTTGCCCCCGGCGGACATCGAGTCTGCGGGACCCACGGGCACAGTCACGGAGCATGCGGCGGGTGCGTGGGCGCACCCACAATGCTGCAATTTCAAGGGGACGTACCTGTACGCCCATTTGCCCAGCCATGTCATCGTGCGCTGGTCGGCTAGTGGTTAAACAAAACCATTCCATTGTAGCTCTGGCTGTATGTTTAGGGTCGTTGTCCTGCTAGAAGGTGAACCTCGACCCCAGTCTCAGTCCTTGCAGGTTTTCTTCTAAGATTGCCCTGTATTTGGCTCCACCCATCTTCCCATCAACTCTGACCAGCATCCCTGTCTCTGCTGAAGAAAGGCATCCCCACAGCATGATGCTTCCACCACCATGTTTCACAGTGGCGATAGTGTGTTCAGGGTGATGTGCAGTGTTAGTTTTCCCCTACACATAGCGTTTTGCTTTTAGGCCAAAAAGTTAAATTTTGGTCTCATCTGAACATAGCACCTTCTTCCACATGTTTTCTGTGTCCCCCACATGGCTTCTCACAAACTGCAAAAGGGAATTCTTATGGCTTTTTTTAAACAATGACTTTCTTCTTGCCACTCTTCCATAAAGGCCAGATTTGTGGAGTGCACGACGAATAGTTGTCCCGTGGACAGATTCTCCTACCTGCACTGTGGATCTCTGCAGCTCCTCCAGAGTTACCATGGGCTTCTTGGCTGCTTGTCTGATTAATGCTCTCTTTGCCCGGCCTAATAGTTTAGGTGGACAGCCATGTCTTTGTAGGTTTGCAGTTGTGGCATACTCTTTCCATTTTCGAATGATGGATTTAACAGTGATCCATGAGATGTTCAAAGCTTGTGATATTTTTTTATAACCTAACCCTGCTTTAAACTTCTCCACAACTTTATCCCTGACCTGTCTGGTGTGTTCCTTGGCCTTCATGATGCTGTTTGTTCACTTAGGTTCTCTAACAAACATCTGAGGGCTTCACAAAACAACTGTATTTATACTGAGACTTAAATTACACACAGGTGGACTCTATTTACTAATTAGATGATTTCTGAAGGCAATTGGTTCAAATAGATTTTAGTTAGGGTTATCGGAGTAAAGAAGACTGAATACAAATGCACGCCACACTTTTCAGATATTTATTTGTAAAAAATCTTGAAAACCATTTATTATTTTCTTTCCACTTCACAATTATGTGCCACTTTGTGTTGGTCTATCACATAAAATCCCAATAAAATACATTTACGTACTTTGGTTGTAACATGACAAAATGTGGAAAATATCAAGGGGTATGAATACTTTTTCAAGGCACTGTGTATACATATATTATTATTATTAATATAGAGGATTTATATAGCGCTAACCGTTTGCGCAGTGCTTTACAACATGGGGTAGAAAGTATAGTTACAATACAATTCAACACAGGAGAAATCAGAGGGCCCTGCTTGTTAAGCCGAGTACACGCGAGCGGAATGTCCGACAGAAAAAGTCAGACGGAAGCTTTTCATCGTATTTTCTGATCGTGTGTGTGCCTCATCGGACTTGACTTTTCTCTTCGAAAATTCTGACGGACCTAGAAATAGAACATGTTCTAAATATTTCCGACGGAACCAATTCCTATTGGGAAAAACGCTGGTCTGTATGCTGTTCCGACGGACCTAAAACGAAGCAAGTACGAGACAGAAGCTATTGGCTACTGGCTATTGAACTTCCTTTTTCTAGTCCCGTCGTACGTGCTGTATGTCACCGCGTTCTGGACGGTCAGACTTTGGTTGGACTTTGGTTTGACCGTGTGTAGGTAAGACCGCTTGAATGGAATTCCATCGGAGTTCCGTCTGAGAAACCTTCGGAGTTTATTCAGACGGCAAAACCGGTCGTGTGTACGCAGCATTAGAGCTTGCAATCTAGGAGATATATATATATATTACCTTCTTCAGAGTAGAACCCAGGGATTTTTTTCCCATGTGTGCATATTGTGCTCACTGTAGTCTAGTGAACAGAATGATGACACTTGATTGGCTGCTATTTTTTACTGCACTTTACCCATTATCATTGTTCTTTTCATTGTCTTATCAAATAAGCCGATAAATGTCTAACAATACACATTAATTAAATGTTCTGTTCGGAATAGTATACTGACTTTCCTCAGTTTCATTAGCACATAACTTCCCTTCCATTTCAGATAAAGACTTGCGACTAATTCATGGAGCTGCCATTCACCAATCTAGAAATAGCATTTATATTACTGGCTTTCATTATCTTCTCACTGTTTTCCTTGGCATCAATCTATAGTGAACCTGACCAAAGTAATGATGGTGAGTGTGCGCAACTATATATTTCACATATGTAATGTTTCAGTAGAGAACCAATGTATGCTACTGGTAAGGTATTAATATGCAGGTCAACTAAAGCACTCTCTTAGGGCTAATTCACACATTGTGCAGTGACAGATGTTTCACAGCATTGTAAAACACGTGTCCCAGCAAGGACACACAGAAAACAATTGTGTCCCATTCACTCTGCAGAAAGCATTTTATTGCAGCGCACTGTGCAGGATCGCATGGTACTGTACAGCAGTGCAAAACATGAGGCTGCTGTATAGATCTATGAATGAAGTGTACGTTTTATACACTTCAAATAAAGTTTGTACAAAGTAAAAAAAATGGAGCCGTGTGATTGCTGAATTGTGCACCACACTGCACCCTAGCACAGTCAGGAGCAGGCAGCTGCTGGAGCTGTAAAGCCCTCTGGCAGCTGTCCATTCCTGAGTGAACTCAGCCTTAATCAACATTGATTATTTTAAACCTTATGCTGCTAACATGAGCACATAGGGATAGATAGGGGGTGTTTCTTTAAAATGATTTCTAAGCAAAATAAAAATGGATGGATTGGTGAGTTTGCTTTGAATCCTAAAATTGAATTAAATAACGTTTTTGGGTTGTGGTGCTCAGATGCAGTGTAGTTCCACTTTAAATATTGAAACTTCTCGGCCAAACAAGGGTTCTTGTATGTCCACCTCCCCACTTTGCCCCACGTGTTCAGATAATTAACACTTAGCCTAGAAGATGTGACCATATCAGGGATATATCCGTGTTTACTGTCTAGCACTATGGTGCTTTTAAAAAAATAAACTAGTGATTTTTAGTGGTATTTTGGGTTCTCTGTTCTGTTCCTTTGACTGCAAGAAAAATCTCAGCCCCTCTGACACACCTGGTTAAATGAAAGTTACTGCAAACACATGTATAGATATAATACCAAAAAAAGTTAAACTTAAACTCGCCCCTACTCAGCGCTAAAGAAATAATTAAAATATTCAACCGGCAGCTTCAATAGAAAACCTCAAAGCAGTATTCTATGCACACTACGGACCCCATAGTCCAGTGGTTCTCAACCCTGTCCTCAAGTACCCCCAACAGGTCATGTTTGCAAGTTTTCCTTTATCTTGCACAGGTGCTTTAACCGCTTCTGCCCCAGAAGATTTTCTGACCAGAGCACTTTTTGCTTTTTGTATAAGGACCCTTAAAAAGGGACACAAGTACCCCCTCCCCCCCACGGTACAGTGGGACTTTAAAGGCGAACAGAAAGAAAATCATATATCATAAAATGTCATTTATTTGGAAAAACGATTAAAAGGTATGTAACAAAAACATGATCACAGTTGATACAGCACATACAGTGCAAAGCAAGGAAAATTTCACACATGAATACATTATTTACAAATTCAAAAATGTACATGGATTTTCTCTATTAGCCTGACATGTTTCGGGAGAATATCCCTTCCTCAGAGGCGTTTTTAAGAGAGGGTATAGATATATTCTGAAAAAAGCAAAAACAGTTTTATCAGAATGTCTTTCAAAGCAGCATCAACATTTATAGTATATGAGCATGTCCAGCATACATACCAGTATTAAATTATTAAATTGTAGAGAAATATTTCAAAATAATTTATTTAGAAAAATAATTCATGGAATTTGCCGCTAGCTGTCCATCAAGTTGATGAACCATGTCTGTGCTCGGAACAGCCCTCACAAAGGTCCCCAAAGGACAACCACCACAGCCGACCGCAAGGAAACCCTGAGGGATAATAAAGTATTTAAATTGATGTGGAGAGAGAGAGAGAGAGAGAGAGAGAGAGAGAGAGAGAGAGAGAGAGATGTATCCAGGTATATATCATGGATGATGGTGTTATAAGTATTATAGAATAGAGCTCACTTTAGAATGTATTATAAAGCCTCTGTTTTTATGCCTAAAAAAGGAATGAATTCCAATAGGATTTAATCTAGCAATATTTGCTATCAGATAAGTTAGAGAATCCCCCATGCATGAAACAAGGGGGGTACTTGTGTCCCTTTTTAAGGGTCCTTATACAATAAACTATAAAGGGATGTTGGCAACACTCTATTAGAGAAATGTTATTTGTCTTTGTGGTTCACCATTTATATTCAGAGCACTTTTTGTGATTCGGCACTGCGTCGCTTTAACTGAAAACAAAATTGATGTTCTTTTTTTTCCCACAAATAGAGCTTTCTTTTGGTGGTATTTGATCACCTCGGCGGTTTTTATTTTATGCGCTATAAACAAAAAAAAGAGCGACAACTTTGAAAAAAAAGAAATATTTTGTACTTTTTGCTATTATAAATATCCCCAAAAATATATAAAAAACAATTTTTTTCCTCAGTTTAGGCAGATATGTATTCTTCTACATATTTTTGGTAAAAAAATTGCAATAAGCGTATATTGATTGGTTTGCGCAAAAGTTACGGCGTCTACAAAACAGGGGATAGTTTTATGGCATTTTTATTATTAATTATTTTTATTATTAGTAATGGCAGCGATCTGCGATTTTTATTGTTACTGCGACATTATAGCGGACAGATCGGACACTTTTGACACTATTTTGGGACCATTGTCATTTATACAGCGATCAGTATAATTACATATATGATCACTGTGTAAATGACATTGACAGGGAAGGGGTTATACACTAGGGGGCGATCAAGGGGTTAAGTGTGTCCTAGGGAGTGACTCTAAGTGTGGGGGTTATGGGCTACCTAGGACATGATAGCGTTCACTGCTTCCGATCACAGGGAGCAGTGATCTCTTTCATGTCACAAGGCAGAACGGGAAAATGACTTATTTACATAAGCATCTCCCCGTTCTGCGGCTCCGGGACACGAACACCTGGATATCGGCGGACATCGAGTCTTCGGGTCCCGCGGGCACGGTCACGCTTTACGCGATGGCGTGTGCACCGGCTATACCCGCCAATTAAAGGGGACATACGGGTACGCCCATTTGCCCTCCGCTCCCTTTGTGCCAACGTATATCGGCGTGCAGCGGTCGGCAAGTGGTTAAACCAGAGTCAATGGCTTGGTATTTTGGACAGCTAATTTATCTAAGAGAAATTCTCAAAACATGGTCTGTTGGGGGTACATGGGGACAGGATTGAGAACCACTGCCATAGTCCATAGTCTACAGTCCATATCAGGAGTGAGCAAGAGAGGGTGGCTATGTTACTATATGCAGTGGGACCATGGAAAATGAATGTAGCCACCTTCTAACAGAAAGTAAGATCACAGCAGCAAAAAAAAAAAATTATATTCTGAGAAGAACAATAGTAGGTACTTTTTTAGGTAAAAAAACATACATGATTTTTTTTTTTTTTTTTTTTAACCAGAGTATAGTGTCACATAAATGATGCACAAGTAACATTAACACAAAGCAACCAACCACTAATCATCTTTTATTGTTATAATGATGAAATATAAAACATGTTTAGCTTCTGTGAATTACAGCATTTTGGATATGCCTGTAGTGCGGAATTAAAGGGAGATATATAAAATTGTTATGCCAGGTTTGGTACAAGTGGTTTGAGCAAGTTAGGCGGCCAACTTAATGTAATTACTGGTGACATCTTACTTGGAAAAACATAACAGATAAGGAAAGTGACAATAAATAGGCATTACAGCAATTATTTCCACCACACAAGTGAGATGGGTTACAAGCGTTAGGCTAAGTGCAATACACTTCAGCTAATGACAGCCTGGCTGCTCGGTGCTCTTACTGGTGTACACTTCAACTAATGACAGCCTGGCTGCTCGCTGCTGTTTTCAGGAGGCCAACCAGGGGACACACTCCTTCTACAAGTGTACACTTCACAAAGACACAAACACTCCTATAGGTAACTAGTACAAACTGATATTAATCAACAACGAAGAACATTAGTAAACCATACTTCAATCCCACACATATCTTTCTGTTAGAAAGACACAGCATATTTATAAAGACAAACATTCAATTTATATTTTAATCTCATTTAATCTTAACATTAACATAAGAGCTCCATATTTTCATTGTAAATAATCATCCAAAATCCATCTTTTAATGCATATTTTGACCATATATCAGAATACAGTTCTTACATGTGTGCTAAGAGAGACCTCAGAGGTATTATAGTGAGCCCCAGAACAAGATTGGGGGGACTTTACATTTAGTGTGTATGCTTTCATGGGAAATTTGTGATTTTGGTAATCTCTTCAGCGGTGATTTTGTACATATATGTGCTGAGGAAGTGGCAGCCATATATATTTAATATTGTTTTCTGGGAAAAAGAAATCACACTGTAAGTCAGTTAAGTCTACAATATACATAGCAGCCATGATCTTGTAAGACAGGGGTAGCCCACTTCACTATGACCAATTGAGTTGCAAATCTACATGGCAGTTTCTCTCCTGTAACAAAGGTGGGGGGCACAAGATTCCAATGTGAAAGTAAGACTGCTAGTATCGTGGAACTGGGAAGTCTGACCATTTTCCGCAACTTTGTAGATATCTACTCACTTGAGGGTAAATTTGCCAACAGAGACAGAAACATCAATACAAACCTGACAGTGGGTTTATCCCTTTCATGCAGTACTGTAAATTAAAAGAGCTCGTCCACACCGTGGAGCCCTTAGTGGTACCCGGGTGCAGGGCTCTTCATTGCCAGAGAGAACCTGCTTTGGTCTCTATACTATGCTTACCTTAATGTATACTAGAGGAAAGGATTTGGCTGGACTTTATATCATTTCCACACCATGGCACCCTTAGTGATGCTAAGGGGGACTTGCCAATGTCACTATAAGTCACTATATTAGGCTATGCCCAGTGCTATACTGAAATGTATAATAGAGGAAAAGTTTTGAATAGATTTTAGGTCACTTCCATATGATGATCCCTTAGTGATTTTAGGAAACAGGCCTCTTCACTGTTAAAGAGAACCTGCTTTAGCACTGTGCCATGCTACACCCTGTGCTATACCTAAATGTATACTAGAAGAAAGGTTCTGGCTGGACTTTAGATCATGTCCACAGCATGGTCCCCTTAGTGTTACCAGGGTGTAGGCATCTTCAATGCCAGATAGAACCTGATTTGGTCTCTATACTATGCTTACCTAAAAGTATTCTAGAGGAAAGGATTTGGCTGGACTTTAGATCATGTCCACACTATGGCATCCTTAGTGATGCCAGGGTACAGGGGACTTGTCAGTGTTATGCCCCGTACACACGGTCGGATTTTCCGATGGACAATGTCCGATCGGAGCGTGTTGTCGGAAATTCCGACCGTGTGTGGGCGCCATCGGACATTTTCCATCGGATTTTCCGACACACAAAGTTGGACAGCAGGAGATAAAATTTTCCGACAACAAAATCTGATCGCGTCAATTCCGACCGTGTGTGGCCTGTTCCGACGCACAAAGTGCCACGCATGCTCAGAAGAAATTCCGAGATGGGACAGCTCGTTCTGGTAAACTTAGCGTTCGCAATGGATACAGCACTTTCGTCACGCTGCAATGTTCAAAATGGTTTAATACAGCGCACTCTCTTCTTCTTTATAATGTGACAAGAATTAAGTAGTTTTGCTGCTCATATTCACACACACTTCTCACAAACTTTTATTTGTGTTTTATTTAGTGGGATTCCCTGAATATATTGTTATTAGTTGTCACATCTGACAGTTTTATATTATTATTTATTATTTTTTTTGGATTTTCAGCCTTTTTTTTTTCTTTAATGTTTGGATTTTTTCCAAGGCTGATCTTTGTTCAATGTTATTTTTATTTTTACTCCAGAATATTTTTGGGTGTGTTTTGTGTGTCAAGTTACCCCAACACCATTGATATCTTTTATTATTTAATCTCAAGGAGATTGTTTGGTGTTGGTGTCCCTTGTTCATTTCACATTGTATATTTGAAATGTACCTGAATCCTCACAAACCAACTGTCATTTTTGAAGTAAAAGACATAGGAGAGTATAATTCAAAACAAAAATCCTTTATTAAGGGATCAGAACCAAACAAAGAGGAAGGCAACACTGGATCAACAGGAGAAATTAGCAAAGCCTGGGACCCCCACGGCAGACATCAATTCTTCAACATCAAAATTGGTGGCCTGAGGAGTCCATATGTAAGGGAGGGCAGTCTGGTCCAGAAGTCCCAGAGATCTGGAAAGCAGCAGATGACATCTATGTTCCCAGGCTGTGGTACCACAAGAGGCTGCATTTTTTGGCCGACCAGACTGGATCCAGGGCAATCACTGTCTGGTCTTCCTTCCACGCTTCATTCCGGGCTGTGGCTGTGCAGTTGGAGATGTGGCAGGAGGAGGAGTAGGACCTGGAGGAGGAGGAGGACTGGGGGGACCTGGAGGAGGACTGGGGGGACCTGTAGGAGAGGGAGGAGGAGGAGGAGGACCTGCAGGAGGAGGAGGAGGACCAACGCGAAGGTGTGTCTGAGGTGTAATTTGGCCCCTCATACCTTTCTCCAGAGCCTCCTATATGAGGGCCTCACACATTACTTTTTGGCCCTTTTCCATCCTCTGCATTTTATATGCAATGAAGGCAGCAATGTTCTCCTCCATGGTGTGGGGTGCTCCCAGGACCTCTGTAGCCCTCCAAAAGAATCCTATAGCAGCCTCCTCTAGGGCACTCCTCCTACTGCCACTTTCTCTTTTCAGGGGGGGGTGGAGGGACCTGCAGATCAGCCAGCCGGCTCGGCCCCGCCACCTCCTGGCTGAGACTTCCCTGTGTATGAAAAAGGGACATGGTTTTAGTTTTTGCTTCATCAATCACAATCCTAAATTAGTACTCCCAACTAACATCTAGTTAACATCATTGATTGGACAAGCAGAAATATTTAGAGGAATGTTATACCTGGCTCAATCTGGGCTCCTCCACATGTTGCTGCCTGGAAGGCCCAGGTTGGGCGTCAGAAGCCTCAGCCGGGGGGGAAGGAAGCGTGGAAGGAAGACTGGAGAGGGATGGCCTGGGTTCAGTCTGGCCTGCCAGAAAATGCAGCCTGTCGTAGTACAACATCCTGGGGACATAGATGTCATCTGCTGCTCCGGATCTCTGTGAATCCAGGACTTTCTTGCGCTCCCTCAGATATGTACTCCTCAGGCCACCAATGAAGATCTTTAAATAGGTGATGTCTGCCGTGGGGATCACCTGCTTCACAATTTCACACAATTGCACCAGTGCTGCCTTCCTCTTTGCTTGGTTCTTGAAATGGGGGTGTTTAATCTCCCACAGACAGGGCAGCTCCCTTAACATATCTATGAATACTGACATGAAGTCATTATCTTTGAGTAGCATATCCATGTTCACTGCAAGACACAACACAAGACAAAGCCTAATGTCAGACAAAACTCTCCTAATCTTGTTACAATATAGGCCTCAATCTAGAAGCAGTATAGGCACAAGTTTGTCTCTTACCTTCATTCTTACGATCGGCGCGTCCAATGCTCCTTCCTCCGCTCACAGATCGTACGTAATACGCACGCGTGTTACGCTTTATACACACTGCGCATGCGTGTAACTCCGCCCGCCCCTGATGTTCTTTCTAGTCTATTCCCCGCCCCTTTTCGTTCGGCGCAGTGGGTGAAGAGCATGATGGCGGATTTAGAGCAGGTGTGTCCTAATTCTAGCAACGAGGAGGAGGAGGAGGAAAGCCCGGATCCAGGCACGTCCCGATCCAGAAGGAGACGTTTTAAGGCCACAAATATGTCCTTTGGGGAGATGTTGGAGATGGTGGACATCATGAAGAAGTCTGACTATGACGGAAAATATGGGCCTTACCCCAACCCCAACATCCGAAAGGCCAAAATCATTGCTAAAGTGATAAAAAGCCTTCACAGGAATTTCGGGGTACGAAGATCTAAAGATCAGCTCAGGAAGCGGTGGTCGGACCTGAAGTTGAGAGAGCCAGAGCAGTACCGAAAGATCAGGAGAGTGCTGCAAAAAAGTAAGTAGTTGTGCTGTGTTCCTATTCTTTCTGTCTCTATTCCGTTCGTTCTGCTCCATATGCTTTTATTAATTGGAACGTTTAAAAAGGCAACTTTAATGTTCATGGGCCCATTATTCGTTCGTATCAAACATTTTTCTTTCGGCCTCTAGAACACCATTGTTTAGGCCATATGCATTTTCACACATTTTTTGGGGCCTACTTGGATGCCAAATATTTGTTTGTGTAGATGGGTTTGTTACTAGAATGAAATGCCAACTAGATTGTGTGTAAGGAGAGGACACTGAGCAGCTGTTTTCACATCTGGACACTGGAGCACTAGTGTGGGACCCCAGAACACCATTTTTATTAGGGGGGCCACACAGGTGCTCCAGTGTATACTATAGGGGGGTCTCCATCTGTGAAGTTTCTACAAAACAGGTAAAGTATTGCAGCTTGACAAAGGGCAATAAAAAAAATACATCTTGGAACTCTGCTAAAATAGACAATTGTACCTCACTTCCAAGCAATGTTTCCTATTTCTAGTTCTGCCATCAAATATCTGTGTGCTAATTATACCATTTTTGTTTTACATAGGGGAGAAAAGACTCGGAGGACACCCCTCATCCCAGGAGAACACAGACCCCCCACCTATGGAAGAAGGGGAAATACCCCCAACCCAAGAAGAAGAGCAGGAGGAAGAAGAAGATGTGGTGTAGATTGGCACCACAACAGGTGAGTGTCTGCGACCACAGGCTCAGGTTACCGATATGGATGGTGGCAGATTTTTGATACCTATTTTTGTTTTCTTTATCTCTTTTTAGGTGATCGTGATGTGAGGGAGAGAGAACGCTTTACTTCTGAAAGTGCCCAGATCCTCTTCGGGGAGATCATGGGGTGTAATCTCGAATTGCACAACATACAGCAACAAATCAGTGATGTTATTAAAAAAAATAATAACATCATTGATGTTTTGGGGCGAATTTAAAAGGCCACCAAATCACCTTTTTGGATTGTGGTCCAATCTTTAAAATTGTTTTGCAATGTTTTGAAAAGCCAAATTTGGAGGATGCACACAGTGTGCCAACATGTGCTATCTGACATCACGGGAGATCAATGGACGCGTTTTGGGGGTGCAACACCTTCCTCAATTATAAAGTAGCGGTGAGGAAGGGCTTGCTCCCCCAAAACACGTCCCTTGATCCCCCCTGATGGCAGATAGCACATGTTGACATTCTGAACTTGGTGTGCATCTTCCAAATTTGGCTTTTCCAGGGGTGATTCCCCCCCATCTGAACGCTATATCAAACACAGTTCCTAAATACTCATGTCTGATATAGTCTTCAGGTTTTACCATATGTGAACTTTGTAAGTTCAATTTTTTTGGCTTTCTTGTTGGTTTTACACAGGCCTGTTTTATCAGAAAAGGACATTTCAATTTTTGATAATGCTACAGCAAAAATTGTTATACAACAAACATGTTGGTTCGTTTTAAAAACCTTTGGTAAATGCACATGTGATTGTGCAGCTATAAAAAAGTTGGTTACTCAAGAATGTGTGGATTATTGTCTCAACGCTACAACACTTTTGGGGTGATGTAATTGCTGTTTTATGCAAACATGGGGGTTATTTCCTAAGGGCAAATACACTTTGCACTACAAGTGCAGTTTCAGTGCAGTTGCAAGTGCACTTGTAGTGAAATGTGTTTTTGCATTTAGGAAGTACCAGCCAACAGTGTTTTTTATAAGGTTACCCAATCACGAC
This sequence comes from Aquarana catesbeiana, assembly GCF_042186555.1. NCBI lineage: Eukaryota > Metazoa > Chordata > Amphibia > Anura > Ranidae > Aquarana > Aquarana catesbeiana. The sequence goes on from NC_133324.1 coordinate 761,670,864, forward strand.
ATTTTCTGCACTCAACACATTTCTGTCAGGGTCAGCTTAAAACAAACACAAGCAGTAAATGTCCACAAAGAATTTCTTTTGGTTGTTTTTTATTTGAAAAAGGTTTCACAGATTGTCTGGCATATTGATAGCCCCCCTACCCGCAAAGAACTCCAGGTAGCGTAACCGGACATCACGGGCATTCAGGGAGGGCAAGCCAGGACGGCCACTTTCAAGCGCCGTCAGTGTTGATGGATTTGGGATTCTGGCCTCAGGCCCAACTGAGCCAGCATAGTTGGCTGAATGTTTTCTTAAAAAATTATGGAGAACACAGCAGGCAAGTATTATATGGTTCAGTTTATACTCCGCCATATGGATGGGTGTCAGAAATAATCAGAACCGGCTGGCCAGGATTCCAAATGTGTTCTCCACCACTCTTCGGTCTCTGGCCAGCTGGTAATTAAAAACCCTCTGTTCCAGGGTGAGGGTCCTCATCGGGAATGGCCGCATCAGGTGGTCCCCCAGTGCAAACGCTTCATCAGCAACGAACACAAATGGGAGACCTTCAACATTGTCCTCTGGAGGTGGCAAGTCCAAGCTGCCATTCTGGAGACGCCTGTAGAACTCCGTCTGGGCGATGACTCCACCATCGGACATCCGGCCATTCTTCCCCATGTCCACATACAGGAACTCGTAATTAGCCGACACCACCGCCAACATCACTATACTATTAAACCCCTTGTAATTATAATAATACGACCCCGAGTTGGGTGGTGGGACGATGTGGACGTGTTTCCCATCAATTGCCCCTCCGCAGTTAGGAAAGTCCCACCGCTGGGCAAAGTGGGAGGCCACAGTCTGCCATTCCTGTGGCGTTGAAGGAAACTGTTGAGGAAAAAACAATAAACATTACTATTTTTTCACAGAAACATGGCAAGCAGATTAGACACAAACATTATGGGGCAATCTCCAGATAGCATTTATTAACCACTTGCTTACTGGGCACTTAAACCCCCCTCCTGCCCAGACCAATTTTCAGCTTTCAGTGCTCTCACACTTTGAATGACAATTACTCAGTCATGAAATACGGTACCCAAATGAATTTTTTGTCCTTTTTTTCTTACAAATAGAGCTTTCTTTTGGTGGTATTTGATCATCTCTGGGTTTTTTATTTTTTGCGCTATAAATAAAAAAAGACCGAAAATTTAAAAAAAAAACGCATTTTTCTTAGTTTCTGTGATAAAATTTTGCAAATTATTAATTTTTCTTTATAAATTTTGGCCACAATTTATACTGCTACATATCTTTGGTAAAAATAACCCAAATTAGTGGATATTATTTGGTCTTTGTGAAAGTTAGAGAGTCTACAGGTTATGGTGCAAATCATAAGAAATTGATCACACCTGATGTACTGGTGGACTGATCTCATTTCTTGCAATCCGAACAAGTCAGGAAAGTACAAATACCCCCCAAATGACCCCTTTTTTGAAAGTAGACATTCCAAGGTATTTAGTAAGATGCATGGTGAGGTTTTTGATGTTGTCATTTTTTCCCACAATTCTTTGCAAAATGAAGATTTTTTTTTTTTCCCCACAAAATTGTCATTGTAATAGGTTATTTCTCTCACATGGTATGTGTATACCACAAATAACACCCCAAAATACATTATGCTACTCCTCCTGAGTATTATGATACCACATGTGTGGGACTTTTTCACAGCCTGGCCACATACAGAGGCCCAACATGCAGGGAGCGCCATCAGGTGTTCTAGGAGCATAAATTACACATCTAACTTGTTGACTACGTATTACACTTTTGAAGGCCCTGGAGCACCAGGACAATGACATGTGACACTGATGACAGATGGCACTGATACGTGGCACTGATGACACTGACGTGGCACTGATGACAGATGGCACTGATACGTGGCACTGATGACACTGACGTGGCATTGATGACAGATGGCACTAATATGTGTCACTGGTGGCACTGATGACATTTGGCACTAATACGTGGCACTGATGACATTTGGCACTAATACGTGGCACTGACAGATGGCACTAATACGTGGCACTGATGACACTTGACACTGATGACACTAATATGTGGCACTAATGACACTTGACACTGATGACAGATGGCACTAATATGTGGCACTAATGACACGTGGCAGTGATGACAGATGGCACTGATGACAGATGGCACTAATACGTGGCACTGATGACAGATGGCACTAATACGTGGCACTGATGACAGATGGCACTCATGACAGATGGCACTAATACGTGGCAGTGATGACAGATGGCACTAATACGTGGCAGTGATGACACGTGACACTGATGACAGATGCCACTGATACGTGGCACTGGGGAGGGATGGCACTGTGGACAGATGGCACTGGGGAGGGATGACAGTGGGGAGGGATGGCACTGTGGACAGATGGCACTGGGGAGGGATGACAGTAGGGACGGGTGGCACTGGGGAGGGATGGCAGTTGGGACGGATGGCACTGGGGAGGGATGGCTGTGGGGACGGATGGCACTGGGGAGGGATGGCTGTGGGGACGGATGGCACTGGGGAGGGATGGCTGTGGGGACGGATGGCACTGGGGAGGGATGGCTGTGGGGACAGATGGCACTGGCGACAGGCAGTGGGGAGGGATGACAGGAGACACTGACGACTTTTTTTTAGTTTTTTTTTTTTCCCCACTCACCGCTGCAGCGGTTCGCTCTCCCTCCTCACACGCTGTCTCTGTGTGAGGAGGGAGAGCCGGCGATGAGAGATGATCTCATATGTTTACATATGAGATCCTCTCCCATTGGCACCGCCGATCGCACTGTAAACGGCCGCTGTCATTGGCCGTTTACGGCGATCTGTGACTGGCTGTGTCCGAGGGACACGGCCAGCACAGAACTTCCGCGATGCGCGCCCGCGGGAGCGCGCATTGCGGAAGTAAACAGCTGGACATCCAGGGACGTCCACCCAGCAGATAGCGTCCGCGCTGCAGCCGTCTTTCGGCTATAGCGCGGGCGCGAAGTGGTTAAGGGGAATTTAACAACAACAAAGTATAAGGTACACCTATCATATTCCCCCTCCCCCCCTCTCATGGGCCATTTCTAACATTATAGGGGGGGGGACTCTTGGACAGGTAACCCTCTTCACTTCATTGAGAGATGAATGCCTAAATAATGGGTATTACTTGGAACAGCCCCTCCTTAGTTACACTATTGGCAGACCACTGGACAGGTAAGAAGTGTCATAATACAAAGATATAAATACACATTGTACACATTTGAGGACATTTGGACATTCTGCTATGACCTATCAACATAATAATAGGATACAAAAACTTTAAACAGTACCATTGGAAAGTATACAGGCAGACCCTTGCACTACATGCTTTGGGGAATTCATCCATAAATCTGACCAGTAAAGAGATGGTTATAGTGTGTATGGGTTTGGCAAAGTCAGCAGATAGATGATTGAGGATAGAGAATTGTGATCAGCTGACTTAGCAGTTGGGGGGAGGGAGGGTTACCAAAAATTTGGGGACACCACAAAAAAAAGCCTCTGGCACTCTGCCTGAATTTAAATCAAAAATAACATTTCCAAACATTTTAGGGGGTGTTTGGGGTAAAGCACTACTATGGAACAGATAAAATACATTGTTAAGTGACTACATGAGGTGAATATAGGGCAGGAGACACCATGCTGGGGAGGTTATTGAAGGGCAAATATGTATGAAGGACATAAAATAATAATTACATAAAAATCCAGCATGCATGAGAACAAAGGGGACATTCACAGCATATTATAATCATGGTAATTAGGGAATGAGGAAAGAAATACAAGATATTAGCAAACATTCAATACAATAAAATGTGATATTAAAGGATAAAAATCTTACCTTCATATACTCCTTCTGCAGGACCTGTATGATGGCAGAACAGGTCTCTGGGATGATGATACCCAGAGCCTGGGGGGAGATGCCTGTCGAGAACTTCAAGTCCTGCAGACTTCTCCCTGTGGCCAAATACCGCAAGGTAGCAACCAACCTCTGCTCCGGAGTGATGGCTTGCCTCATGCAGGTATCCTGCCTGCTGATATAGGGGGTCAGCAAAGCCAACAAACGGTGAAATACGGGGTCCGTCATCCTGAGAAAGTTCCTGAAATCATCAGGATTATTCTCACGGATCTCACGGAGCAAAGGCATATGACAGAACTGGTCACGCTGAAGCAACCAATTCTTGGTCCATGAACTCCCACCCTGTTCATGGACTGGACTTGTGTCAAGGTCAGGACCCCAACACCAAGCCCCCGCACAGCACGAACTCTACGAGGAGTACGCATACGAAACATGGCTAGAAGACGGTCGGCTGCTCAGAACGAAGTAACAGAACGCACTGAAGAACAGCAAGGCCTGTGAAGAGCGACCTGAAAAACAGCAACGAGCAGGCAAGATCACACAGAAAACTCTGATATGAACTGACTGCACGCACTGAAGAGCAGATACAAACCCACAAGCACAAACTGAACGGCAGAAAACGATCTGAAAGCCACGAGTCTGAAAAAGCGCAAATCGTCTCTCACCAAACTTTTATAAACACGAGATTAGCAAAAGGAGCTCAAAGGGTGCCGCGCTTGGTTCTGAACCGGCCTTTTCTAGTCTCGTCGTACGTGGTGTACGTGACAGCGTGGTTGTCGATTGGAAATTCCGACAACTTTGTGCGACCGTGTGTAGGCAAAACAAGTTTGAGCCAACATCCGTCGGAAAAAATCCTAGGATTTTGTTGTCGGAATGTCCGAACAAAGTCCGACCGTGTGTACGGGGCATTAGAGAGGACCTGCTTAAGTCACTGTACTAGGCTATGCCCAGTGCTATACTGAAATGTATACTATAGGAAATGTTTTGGATGGACCTCAAATAATTTCCACACCATACCCTCCTTAGTGATACCAGAGGGCAGGCCTCTTTACTGCTAAAGAGAATCAGCTTTAGCCACTGTTCCAAGCTTTGTCATGTGCTATGTCTAAATGTATACTACAGGAAAAGTTCTGGCTGGACCTTAGATCTTTGCCACACCATGGCACCCTTAGTGTTGCTAGGATGCAAACTTCTTCAATGTCAGGGAGAACCTGCTTTAATCACTCTGCCATGCTCTGCCCTGTGTTATACCTAAATGCACACTACAAGAAAGGTTTTGGATGGACTTTAGATCATGTCCGCATTATAGCATCCTTAGTGATACCAGGGTTCAGACCATGTCAATGCTAGAAAGAACCTGCTTAAGTCACTGTGCTAGGCTATGGTCACTGCTATACCTAAATTTTCACTAGAGGAAAAGTTTTGAATGGTCTTTGGTCATTTCCACACCATGGTTCCCTAATGCCGCGTACACACGAGCGGACATTACGGCGGACTTTGCCCGGCGGACTGGATTTCGTCGGACAATTCGATGTGTGTGGGCTCCAGCGGACTTTGTTTTCTCAAAAGTTGGACGGACTTAGATTTGAAACTTGTTTAAAATTTATCCGTTGAAATCGAGTCCGGTTGAAAAGTCCGCCGTCTGTATGCTAGTTCGACGGACAAAAAGCCATGCTAGGGCAGCTATTGGCTACTGGCTATGAACTTCCTTGTTTTAGTCCGGTCGTACGTCATCACGTACGAATTCGACGGACTTTGGTGGATTGTGTGTAGGCAAGTCCGTTCATTCAGAAAGTCCGTCGGAAAGTACATTGAAAAGTCCGCCGGGCAAAGTCCGCCGTAATGTCCGCTCGTGTGTACGCGGCATTAGTGATACCAGAGGTCAGCCTTTTGAGTGCAAGAGAGCCTGCTCTAGTCACTGAACCATGCTTTGCCCTGTTCTCTATGTAAAGGTAAGGAAAACCCTAACACCTCCATTATTATATTGGCCTACATCTTTCACATGGAATTTATTGTTTCCTTTTTCCACTATAAATTCTATGTTTAACTCAGAAATAATGGTATACGTGAATAAATTACGATTGCATGTGTACAATCAGCTTACATTTTTTTAAATAAACTCTATTTAATTCAGATTAACCACTGTTTTTAGCTTGTCAGCACCAGTGTAGAGTTGTACAATTTTCTGGCACAAAGTTCCAGAAATGTATTTTCTTTAGAAACAACAGAAGGCATTGTTTATTTTAGTTAAAAAAAAAAACTGCAGCCAGAAAGCAGACAGGAATAATTGGTAAATTAATAAATTATGACATTGTTATTGTATGCTACATATCTGACATGCCAAACTTAGCTGATTTTTTACATTCAGCCTGTAACTCTTCAATAACTTTGTAGCAGAAATAACACTCTCTCTGCAATTAACACCAGGGCGCCATGGAACATTCCACTTTTATTTAGCTTTAATTTATTTTTCTGTTTTGATTTCTCTGAACAGTCTGGATAATTGTAGTTTTCCTGCTGTGTTAGGTTTGTGCATAATTAACATCTCTGAATTTAACAGAATACACTTACTAGTAGGGGAAGAGAAATCAAAATAGATAGATTAAGAGAAAGTATCAGAAAAAAAACTACTTTGTTCAATGCAATTAACAAAAAGTTGCTTATTTAAATATTTGACATTCATATTATACTTTGGGAGCAGTTAAGTGAAATGCCCCCCCTTTCTTCCCAGATAATTAAAATGCTTCCCATGTAGTCTTTCTTTTTTTTTTTAATCAAAACTAAATAAAATTGAGAAACGCTGTTCGGAAAATAGTTGCATGTTTAACACATCCAGCTACATGATTATCCCTGTAGGCATTTGGGAAATATTCTAATGGAAGGGAGTTGGGTTAACTAGTAAAACTGAATAAAGGCTAAAGTGTCGGTATCTCTATGTGATAGAATTTTGCTGTGGAAGGGTCTCTTTACTGATACATTAGGGGTCCATTAGATTTGTTATGTCTCCCCTGCCCTCTAATTAAAGAATATGTAAACCCAACATTTCATATTCCTAATATGTGCCTGCTGTACCATGTACAGGTGGTCCCCGGGTTACAAACATCCGACTTACAAACGACTCCTACTTACAAACGGAGTGAGAAGAAATCTACCCCTAGGTAGGGAAATTCACTCCTGTAAGAGTTATCATGGTTTAAACTAAAGCTTTATCAGCAATCCTTGGTTCCACAACAACCCAAAATATTCAAAATCCAATTGTCATAGGGACAGAAAGTGAGGTGAAGTCTTCTGAACAGGGGCACAGACAGCAAAACAAACATTACATGGGGTGTTGCCCCTTCACTATGCTATCAAAAAAAAAATTAAAAATTGTTTGTTGGGCTGGAACTACACTTAAAAATTCTACTTGTTCCCTACCCTATCTTGTTTGTAACCCGGGGACTGCCTGTACTTGTATGAAAAAAGTCTCCTGTTCTCTTTGTATTGCTTCCTTTGTGTGAAATTCCTGGTGTTCCTGCCAGTCCCTCTGCTTTCCTATTAAAACCTTACCACATTAGGCATGAGAACGCACCGTGGTCAGTTCTCTGGCTGTGCTGCTCTACTCCAATGATCAGACCTGTGCTGACATGCCAACCCCTCCCCCCACCCTTACACAGCCATTCACTGGAAAGACCAGTGAGCTGCTGTTTCTCCTCATCTAGCTCTCTGAGCTCCTTGTGCAGCTGAGAACACAGGATACAGTGCCTTGCAAAAGTATTCACACCCCTTGGCATTTTTCATGTTTTGGTTGCCTCACAACCTGGAATTAACATGGTATGTTTGAGGATTTGCATCATTTAATTTACAGAACATGCCCAAAAGTTTGAAGATGTTTTTTTTTTATTGTGAAGAAAACAACAAATAGGACAAAATAACAGAAAAAGTCAATGTGCATAACTATTTACCCCCCTAAAGTCAATACTTTCTAGAGCTACCTTTTGCGGCTATCACAGCTCTAAGTCGCTTTGGATAAGTCTCTATGAGCTTGAGCTTGCTCCAGCTCCTTCAAGTTAGATGGTTTGCACTTGTTAACAGCAATCTTTAAGTCTGACCACAGATTTTCTATTGGATTGAGGTCTGGGCTTTGACTAGGCCATTCCAACATATTTACATGTTTCCCCTTTAACCACTCAAGTGTTGCTTTAGCAGTGTGTTTGGGGTCATTGTCCTGCTGGAAGGAGAACATCTGCCCTAGTCTCAAATCACTCACGGAGTGGTACAGGTTTTGCTCAAGAATATCCCTGTATTTAGCACCATCCATCTTTCCCTCAACTCTGACCAGTTTCCCAGTCCCAACTGCTGAAAAACATCCCCACAGCATAATGCTGCCACCACCATGTTTCACTGTGGTGATGGTGTTCTTTGGGCGATGTGATGTGTTGGGTTTGCACCAGACATAGCATTTTCTTTGATGGCCAAAAAGTTCAATTTTAGTCTCATCAGACCAGAGCACCTTCCTCCATACATTTTGGGAGTCTTCCACGTGCCTTTTCGCAAACTCAAAACGTGCCATTTTGTTTTTTGCTGAAAGTGATGGCTTTCTTCTGGCCACTCTGCCATAAAGCCCAACTCTATGGAGCGTACGGCTTATTGTCGTCCTATGTACAGATACTCCAGTCTCTGCTGTGGAACTCTGCAGCTCCTCCAGGGTTACCTTAGGTCTCTGTGCTGCCTCTCTGATTAATGCCCTCCTTGCCCGGTCCATGAGTTTTGGTGTGCGGCCCTCTCTTGGCAGGTTTGCTTTTGTGCCATGTTCTTTCCATTTGGTTATGATAGATTTGATGGTGATCCTAGGGATCATCAAAGATTTGGATATTTTTTTATAACCTAACCCTGACTTGTACTTCTTAACAACATTGTCCCTTACTTGTTTGGAGAGTTCCTTCCTCTTTATGGCAGTGTTTGGTTAGTGCTGCCTCTTGCTTAGGTGTTGCAGCCTCTGGGGCCTTTCAAAAAGGTGTGTATATGTAATGACAGATCATGTGACACTTAGATTGCACACAGGTGGACATCATTTCACTAATTATGTGTGCTAGGTAATTGGTTGCACCAGAGCTTTTTATGGGCTTTATAACAAAGGGGGCGAATACATATGCACATGCCAATTATCAGTTTTTTATTTCTGAAAAATAGTTTTTTGTATATATTTTTCTAATTTTACTTCACCAACTTAGACTATTGTGTTCTGATCCATCACATATAATTCAGATTTAAAAAACATTGAACTAAAGTCTGTAATGTAACAAAATAGGTAAAAAGCCAAGGGGGTGAATACTTTTGCAAGACACTGTATGTGATCACTGATAAAAGGGGGGAAAATGTATTTATAAATATATATATATATATATATATATATATATATATATATATATATATATATATTTATGGTCAAAGCCCTTCAACCGGGATGGATGTGAACCATTTAAATGCGCCACAAGACTTACATCGTGAAATGGACCTGAAGTGTTCCCTGGTCTGCTGGTCGGTATACCAAAAAAGGGGGCATACCCAAGATAAGTAATAGATGTTTGTAGAGATAAATGAATTTGAGAAATGCCCTGAAAAGGGGAATGGGAGGGAAAGAATCGCGCACCGGAACCGACAAAGACCACAGATGAGTGGGCTGCTTAAATAACCCCCCGGACTCCTCCCATAAATTCAGACCACTATACTGGCCTTCTTATTTATGGTCGAAGCCCTTCAACCGGGATGGATGTGAACCACATAAATGCACCACAAGACTTACATCATGAAATGGACCTGAAGTGTGCTCTGGTCTGCTGGTCAGTATTCCAGAAAAGGGGGAAAAAACATTCCGGTAGGGTTGAAAGCTCTTTATTGGTTTAGTGTTATTAACTGTTGTTTGTCTTGAAAAGATGGATGTCGACCCCGGGGCCAGATTGCTGGGTTTTGGATACTGCGAGGTGGAGAATGAAATGATCTTGGAAGCGAGCCAGGTGACATCTACACAGTACCTGGCCGGCAGGGCTATTACTGGTAAACTCGCTTAGGTCGTAGAAACCATAGTAGGCCATTTAGATGGCCGCTTGAATGACCAAGCTGAGAAGAAAGCCAAATGGGGAACGAGAGAGGATGGATGACATGTCTCTGAAGATGGTACTCGTGATGGGCAGGCGTTTGGAGTTGGCTATGGGCTGCTGCTTCTGAATGCCACGCGGAAATGGCTTGGATTGCATGGGTTGCGAAGGAGGATGGCTTTATGAGATCCTGTAAAGCCAGGAAGTGTTAGATGCCAGCTAAGTATATTCTGGTGGTGTTGTGTGATAGAGCCAATTGAGTGTGGAAATATGAAATGAAAGCTAGTATGTGCTTAGTGTCTGTTAACGTTGCCGTGGAGCAGGGTGCCAGAAACTTGCAGAAGGCGTTCCAAGCAGTGTGGTAGGCTTTGAGTGTGTTGCGGGAAATGTATTGATTGATAAACTGGGTTGTGCTGTGAAGGTACTGCTTTAATCCAATGTCAGCTGAGGCAAAGGAGGGCTAAGAGATGAAGGTGGGTCGGCTCCTGGTTTCTGCTGGAAAGATGAAATGAAGTTAAAACAGGACTGTTGCGACGTTGCACTTGCCCGGAATGTATGTGCAGTGCACATTGAACTGATGCTGCAGAGATAACTGTACCAGCCTGCGTAGGAAGGACATAACAGGAAGCAACGTGGACCTGCCCTTATTACTGATATCAGCCGTGGCCTGGTTGTCGGTGGCGAAGGCCACCGTTTGTCCGGTCCAGGTATGGCCCCAGACCTGAGTGGCTGCCACGATCAGGTATAGCTGGAAATGAGGAAGACTGGTTAAACCCGGGGATTAGGAGTATCTCTGGAGGCCACAGTCCTGCAAACCAATGATGGCCAAAAATTGCAGCGAAGCATGTGGAGGCTGCAGCATACGTTACTACCTGTGGTGATAAAGGCAATACTGATGGTATGAACATGGATATGCCATTCCAACTAGTAAGGGACTCAATCCGCTACTGCTGCTGTGTCTCATCTAAGGATTTTATCGGGGTCCTGTGTCTGAGAGAGGAAGATCAAGAGGCACGAAATAAAAGATCATGGGGAATGATTCTCATTGCAAAGTTGAGCATCCCTAAGAGGGATTGAAGCTATTTCTTAGTACACCCCTGTGCACTTTTTGTTGCATGGAGCGAGTGTCAAGGTTGACCCCGAGGAAGGTGATAGAGTGTGCTGGGCCTTCCACTGTGTTGTGCTATGGGCACATTGAGATACCGAAACACCACTCTTAACCTATCTAGGTCTACTGGGGGCATGCCAGGCTGTTCGATTAGCAGGAAGTCATCCAGATAATAAATGACCATCTGGCACTGGGCTTGGTGCGACAGGATCCAAGTGAGGGACTGAGAAGGTTTTAAAGAGCCACAGGCTGCTTTTAGAGCCAAAGGTCATTTTGGTAGTGAAGTAATATGATTCTTTCCATTTAATGCCGTGCCAGCCCCAGAGGGATGGTTGGATGGGTAGAAGCTTAAATGCCTCTTATATGTCGGCTTTAGAGAGCTAGGTGCTTGTGCCTATTTTGATAATGGCCTGGATCGCCATGTCGACATGTTCCTCAGAAGGAATGAGGGAAGAATGAGGCGCAGACAGGTCATACACCAAACACATTTTTTGTGAAGCTAAAAAATGGACACGGACTGAAGAGATACCTGCTGGGTGCTGGGGCCCATCTGTCGCTGGTGGTGGGAAGAGGAGGCTGAAAAGCTCGGCTTTCCTGGCTGTAGCGGGGAAGGGCACACCACTGTGCCTTATTTCCGGTGTAACTTGGGGATGGTCCATCCCCTGAGGGACTGCACGCTGCTGCTCTCTGAAACCAGAGAGGGTGACAGAGGGGCAGATGTGAGGTCTTCACTGCCGGCCTGATACATGGCTCTGGCTGACTTGTGCCCTAGTTGCAAAGTCCTGGTTTTTGAGGTTGAAAGCTCAGTCGACCGGAACCTGGGGGAATAACGTCCAACCTGGTCCAGGATGGAACTACCTGAACTTGACTAACCTAGAGGAGAAATGACAGACAGACAACGGTGGTGGCTTAACTAAAATGCCATGAGTGACCAGGTCGTACTACTTTGAGATGCGTTTATAGCGACTGCAAGGAAAACCTTATCGGGAGGCGAACGATGGTGAAATGAATGAATTTGAAACCGTAAATGGAATTTAAAGGAAAATGGCTTTGAGAACAGTTGGTCTGAATCTGAATCTATGTGGACCGATGTGCCTTGTTGAGACTGGATTCGAACTGGACCGTAAGGTGAGCCGTACTGAGGGGTGACCGATTGAAGTGATGGTGACACGAATCAGGGTGCCGTAACTGTGACTTGACAGTTAACCACACTGTGGAATATGGGATGAAATGAGGGCGAAATAAAATGAGCGAAATGAAGCCGACACGATTTGGAGTGCTGCTAAAGCGCTGGATCGGCGAGACTGGACCGAAATGATTGCCATGACAGAGGCACGAATTGGTGTGTGACGATAGCGACTGACAATGAAACTGTCTGAGGAACATGATATAACAATGGCTAACACGAGTCGACGTGAATTAGTGCATCACAGACACGACTGAATTTGAATTGGGGTGCAGGGTATGCGAAATGTAATGAATGAAATGTTTGCCATGACAGTGGCCCAAATTGGTGTGCCGCAATTTTGCAACTGATAACGAACCTGACTGTGGAGCATGGAATGGAATGAGATGGAATGACTAGAATGAGCCAACACGAATCGGTGCGTCGCAGATGCAATTGGTTCGAATCGGAGTGAAGGGTATGCAAAATGTTTCAAATTAAATGATTTGCAATGATAGTGGCACAAATCAGTGTGCCGCGATTGCGACTGACAACGAACTGGACTGTGGAGCGTGGAATGAAATGAGATGAAATGACTAGAACGGGCCGGCACGAATCGGTGCATCTCAGATTGTGACTGAATTCGAATTAGAGTGAATGTAACAAATTAAATTACTTGCCATGACAGAGGCACGAATCCGTGTGCCGCAATTTGCGACTGATAATGAACCAGACTGTGCAGCATGAAATGCATGAGACGGGATGACTATAATAAGTCGGCACAAATCGGTGTGTCACAGATGCGACTGATGGGTATATGAGACAAATGGAATGATTGCTACGACAGAAACACGAATCAGTGTGCCTGTAATTGCGACTGACAACGAACCGAACTGTGGAGTATGGAATGGAATGAGATGGAACGACTAGACTGAGCCAATTACTCCAGACCTAAACCCTATTGAGCATCTGTGGGGCATCCTCAAACAGAAGCTGGAGTAGCGCAAGGTCCCTAATATCCACCAGCTCCGTGATGTTGTCATGGAGGAGTGAAAGAGGACTCCAGTGTCAACCTGTGAAGCTCTGGTGAACTCCATGCCCAAGAGGGTTAAGGCAGTGCTGGAAAATAATGGTGGCCACATAAAATATTGACAAACAAAACACAATGACTCCTGCGCACAGGTGGATCACCATATAAAAGATGCGTCAACACAGGCCTTGCTGCCCTCAGGGATGGGGAATCCTAGTGCAAACCGAAATAAAAGAAAAACAAGGGCGCACCAGCCTTGTGCATTAACTTTTTTAAAAATATTTAATATAAAAAGATAAAATGAAACGGCTCACAAGCAGTAGATGGAGGAGGCACAGCATATAGTGTACCGACAGCTAGCATGCAGCTTAGGATGAGCGATGCCTTCCAATAGTCGCGGAGAGACGCACAAACATCACAATCAGCTATCACAATCAGCTTACGCGTTTCGAAGGGAACGTCCCTTCTTCATCAGAGCTGTGCCCACACAGCACAGCTCTGATGAAGAAGGGACGTTCCCTTCAAAACGCATAAGCTGATTGTGATAGTGATTGTGATAGCTGATTGTGATGTTTGTGCGTCTCTCCGCGACTATTGGAAGGCATCGCTCATCCTAAGCTGCATGCTAGCTGTCGGTACACTATATGCTGTGCCTCCTCCATCTACTGTTTGTGAGTCGTTTCATTTTATCTTTTTATATTAAATATTTTTTAAAAAGTTAATGCACAAGGCTGGTGCGCCCTTGTTTTTCTTTTATTTCGATAAAATATTGACACTTTGAGCCCAATTTGGACATTTTCACTTAGGGATGTACTTACTTTTGTTGCCACTGGTTTAGACATTAATGGCTGAGTGTTGAGTTATTTTAAGGGGACAGCAAATTTACACTGTTATACAAGCTGTACACTCACTACTTTACATTGTAGCAAAGTGTAATTTCTTCAGTTTTGTCACATGAAAAGATATGATAACATTTTCACAAAAATGTGAGGAGTGTACTCACTTTTGTGAGATACTGTATATGGACAGGGACAGGCTGTAAAGAGTCAGAACGACATCAGCAGCAATAAAGCTGGCCATACCCTGTTAAATTTTCTGTCAAATTGGAATAGTGGGTGACCCTGCTGGTTTGTAAAAAGTCAATTACTCACTTGACTTTCTTCAAAGGAGTCAGGGTTACAATTGTTGGCCAAATAGTGACCGCAGCCAATCAGCTGCAGGCACTGTTTTGTATTTTGGCAGCTAGCACCAGTGGCTGTCAGAATGCAATAGCCTAGCAGGGGAGAATTGTCCATCAATGCCATTTGTGTGGATGGAGGAATCTGTGAGATTTTTTATCATTCATCCCACATGCTGAACAAAAGTAATCTATTAATGTATGAACAACGAAGTTTCTAAAAAGGTAAAAAAACTACATGTTAATTAGTAAGGGTTTTACATCTACTTTAACAGACCTTCCAGTGCCTACAAGGCCTACACTAATCTTTTTCTAAGTAGTGCATCCGCAACAATTCTTAAGCTCTTCATTTCACAGTTATAGCGCATTATCAATATGGTTGCTGTTACACACAGTTTTATGTGTCTGTTTTATGTGACTCTTATCCAAATGCCTCTTTATTGACCCTCCTAAGCCAGATGACCTAACTTCAAAGGCCATTGTGGTTACTATAGCAAATTCGCACATTACTTTTGGCAGGTCCCTGGACCTCAAACATGCGGGGTTCGCCATGAACCCATGGTAGTAGAGAACCCAAACCTCATCCCTACATATAAGTCAATAATTTATGCAAGAATTATAATAAGGGAATACAAATTTAAAATGCATGCTGGCATTCCTTGAAAATTATGGAGAGGAAACATTGCTGGAGAAAAGCAAGGCTGAGTATAACTTATATATGGACAATAAACACATCCAAGTATACATAGCCAGCCTGGGGACAAAAGTAATGGCAAGGGTAAATGATAGTATAATGACCTAAATGATTTGATTCTTTCCACAGGCTGGTTGGACACAAACAGTTCTGTTAAAAAACATTTAAAGAATATTGCTATTTTAGGAAGAAATCATTTTGAAAGTCCTATTTATTTCACTACCCAGGGAAAGAGGTATTATAGAGCCTTCAATTGAACAATAT
Organism: Aquarana catesbeiana; assembly: GCF_042186555.1. Taxonomy (NCBI): domain Eukaryota; kingdom Metazoa; phylum Chordata; class Amphibia; order Anura; family Ranidae; genus Aquarana; species Aquarana catesbeiana. The sequence continues at coordinate 761,686,283 of NC_133324.1, forward strand.
GAATGACTTTGTTGCCTGTTGACCTGGTTAGAATGAACTGATTCAACCATGTCATTAAAGATTATTTTTATTACACATCAATCCCTCAATACCTCAAAAGACCCCTCCCTAAAATGATTTATTTAGCAATGGTCTTTCCAGAAATAAAAAAATTTTATGTATCTTGCTGTTGCTGTTTTACAAAGGAAAGTAAAGGTACAATATATTCACCATACCAAATGCATTTCTTTATGTGACATTACAGCAGGTTAAAAATGCCCATGTTTAACAAATGGTATCTCTGTATTTGGGAAATTTTGGAATCTTGAAGAATTGGCATGAACAATCATGAAGCTGTTCACGCAGGAAACAGGCTCATGCAGACAAAGCTGACATGTAGAATAGATATGCATGTTTTTAGGTTGTGGGTTCATATCCATGTGTATGCATCTCTAATTTTGGGAAACTCATTTTCTACATTTGGATTATTTGCCACTTATCCAACCACCGTCTTTTGTCTATGCATATTCCAAGGCTATTTTTAGTTTATTCCTTAAGCAAGATCTCCAAAGAAGTGAGACAATACAAAGGTTGAGACCTTTGATTTTGAATGTTATAATTCCCATTAACCTCAATGCATTCCAACTCTCAGACTCTTGCACTTGTCCTTCAAAACTGATAAAAAACAATTGATTGCAAAATACCTAGCAGCCAGTAGAGGGCACATTTTCTTGGCTAAGTTCTTGGCTAAGTGAATGCTTGCTTGTGCTCAGTTTTTTTAAAGCTGAACCCCATGCAATAAGCTAAATACATAGTTAAAACACATATGTTTGAAATGTGGAACTAAACCTTCAGTAAAAATAATTGCGAACATGCTGCTTCTTATTGCAGTAAGAACATGCTCTCTCTGCTCTGCAATGAAACAGATTCACTTGCCTGTTCTCAGTCTTCTATTCTATTCTATTGAATGTACACTGAGCTGCGCATGTGCAGCTTAGCAAACATTCTTGTACAGTGTCAATGTGTCCCATTAACTCTGCTGGCCAATCGAGAAGTCAAAAACCTAGCATCCAAAGGAAGCCCAGGTAGAAGATGGAGGTGAGTATTCTGCAGACTTTAGTTACCCTAAAAATTGGTTGTAAAGGTAAAAGGTTATTTACCTTAGTGCAGACAAGTGCAGCTCCCCCCCGCAGTCCCCAATAAAAACTAATCTGAGCCCGATCTCGGTCCATTGATGTGCAGCTCTTCTCCCGGGTCTTACAGGCTTGGCTGTCAATCAAAACCTGTGAGCAGAGAGTGGGTGGCGGGCGAGCCAGACTGTGTATTTAAATAGATCCAAACAGCCTCGCTCAGGATCAAGCAGGCATGAGGGGGCAGGGGGGAGGAGCCAGAAGCCCTGGCACGGGACCAGAGAAGAGAAGGATCAGGGCTGCTCTGTGCAAAACCATCTCACTATTTTAATGAAAAAAGGGACGCTTTACTATCACTTTAACTGCTAAATTATTTGATGTAATTCTGTTCAGCCTACTTTTGGTCCAAATGCTGGACATCCACTGCAGTAGGGTGACCAGATGTCCCAGGTTTCCGTGGACAGTCCGCGGACTGAGGACAATGTCCCTGGATAGGGTTGCCACCTGTCTGGTAATGCCCCGGACAGTCTAGGCTGCGCCTCTCTGCCTCCCCCACCCAGTGCTGTTCACCCCCCACCGCCGCTGCCGCCGCCTCGATCATCTCCTTTACAGTCATTGGTTGCTGTCCTAGCAACCAATGAAATGCATTTTCTGCCCTTCACACTACATAGTGGGAGATAAAAAGCCCTAGAGTGGCTCCACCTCCCAGCTCTGCCCCCCAGCTCGGCTCTCACACTTGGTTGCAGTAGTTCCCGGGTCCCAATAATAAGGCAATCTAAATGGATGTGTTAAAGAGGGCAGGGGGCGCTGATAAAAGGGGGGGGCTCTCTGACCTCTGGAGGTCTCTAAGGAAGGGGGTGTGGGGGGCACAGATATAAGGGGACTGTGAGCTAATGGGGGTCTCTAAGAGGGGGTCCTGACTGCTGATCTAATGGTTTGTGACCAACCATTAGATCAGAAGCCCCCCCATTAGAGACCCCCATTAGCTCACAGTTCCCTTATATTAGTGCCCCCCTTCCTTATCAGTAATGCCTGTCAGTGCCACCTATCAGTGCCCATCATTGCCACCTATCAGTGTCCATTAGAGCAGCCTAACAGTGCCCATCAGTGCTGCCTACCAGTGCCCATCGGTACCGCCTATCAGTGTCCATCATTGGGATAGTAATGCTTATCAGTGCCCATCATTGCCACCTGTCAGTGCCCATCATTGCTGTACATCAGTGCCGCCTATTAGTGTCCATCATTGCCGCTTATCAGTGTGCATCATTGCCGCATATCAGTGCAGCCTATCAGTGCCCATCATTGGCACATATCAGTGCCCATCATTGCCACATATCAGTGCCACCTATCAGTGCCCATCAGTGCAGCCTCATCAGCGCACATCAGTGAAGGAGAAAAATTACTTATTTACAAAATTTTATAACAGAAACTAAGGAAAACTTTTTTTTTCAGTCTTTTTTTGTTTGTTTAGAAAAAAATAAAAAAAACACAGTGGTGATTAAATACCACCAAAAGAATGCCCTAGTTGTGTGAAAAAAATTTTAATTGTCATATGTGTACGTGTTCTCACCATGCAATCTTTTACTGTTCTGAATTGTTAATTTATATTGTTATTGTTGAACCAAAATTATTTGGTAAGAATAAAAAACAAAATATGGATTGAAAAGTTTTTTCTCTGTCTTATCTTTGATAGTTATATCCCAAAAATTCTAAGAAGTAGCTTTTTTTATATCATGGACAAAATGTGAGAAATAACTTATATATCATACAATCATTCCATAAACACATACCACATACACTGCATAGAAAATATGCTTATAAAATAGTTTATCATTTGCCAACAAAAAAAGAAAGATGTCCCTGGATTTCATTTAAAAAAATCTGGTCACCTTACACCAAGGGTAAGCAGTAAGATTGGTAGCAGTTATAAGTCATCCTAGTGCTCTTTTATTCAATAAGCATGTTCCCTGTGTTAGCTTTACAGTGCACTGCAGAAGAGCATGATTTGCTTTTGATGATCCTCCCCTAGGTCCCAGACTGGGTCTTGCTGCTCAGAGAGAGAGTTGATTCAAAAACAAATTCAGGTAGTTACATTAATTACATTAAAAACTCACCACTATACATTGCCAGGGTACTCCACACTGGGGCCTGCATTTTATGGTCCCACCACAAAATAGAGCCTGCAGTAATTTACTAAATTATTTCAGTTTAACGAACCAGACAGAATTCCATAACTGGAGGAGAGATCTGTCATTCATTTTTTAGCAGTGAAATGTCAGATGTAATTTTTTTATTTTTAACTTATTTTTACAGAAATATAACTTCTTTGTTTATTTTCTATCTGCCTGGCTTTAAATGTTAAATGTGGCAATAATATTAGGATCAAGAATAAAATATAAAAAAATAAATATATATTAAATATATATATTTTTTATTTCATATTTGTAGAAGAAAACCTGCAAACACCAATAAAGGAGATTAAAGAAAAAAAGAACAAGAAGAAAAAGAATAAGAAAAGAAAAACCTCAAACAGTATTGGTTTGGTGGAAGAAGTATAGAGAAAGGATTTACAGAATCCTGTTAATCAGGAAGGATATGGGAAACAGTCAAGAGGAAGAAGGATGAGTTGAACTGAACACTGACCACAGATGGTACAAGACCCCAGCCAGAAATGATCATAATAAAGGATGACATACTGCATTCGGGTCAAGTGGCTGTGGCACCGTTTAATCCTTCCATCTCATGTCCAGCAAATGAAGAATTGCTTTATCGTTGTCTCACTAACACTGAAACCCTAGACATGGATAATCATTATCACTCACTAGATATTTTCTATTTTCTGTATTGATTCTAAGGTTATATTTATTATTCTGAGCACACTAAAAGAGTCATTTTTTTATTCTTCACAGTACATGGAGTGTTCCTGCATGTCGTCATTTTCTTGCATTTTGTTGCATTTCCCAGGTCAGGTAATGTGTACATATTCACAGCAATCTACGGCATCAAGGTGTTTGAGGAAAATGTCCTGACAGCTGCTTTACTCATGTATTCCATGCATTTTTCTATTCAAGCCAACCGAGTGAGGTCCTTTACAACATGTACAAAACATACCCAAACTGAATGTAAAACACACGTTAATGCATGCTGAAACACATGCACTTTATGTGAAAGCAGCATAAATATTCTTTTGTTAGAACACCTGGATTCCTCTGTTTTATGCAAACATAGTAGAGCAGTGTTTCTCAACTCCAGTCCTCAAGGTGCACCAACAGGTCATGTTTTCAGGATTTCCCTCAGATGAAACGGCTGTGGTAATTACTAAGGCAGTGAAAACTGATCAAATCACCTGTGCAAAATAGTGGAAATCCTGAAAACATGACCTGTTGGTGCGCCTTGAGGACTGGAGTTGAGAAACACTGTAGTAGAGTGTGCAGATTAAGCATAGCTATTACAAAATTGTATTTAAAACACAGCAATTAGTAGCTCACATAAGGATGAAAATAAAAAATAAAATGCCTTTCATCACAGAAAGGGGTCTTGTCCAGAAGGGGCATCAGTGAATAGATTATAGAATAGAGTAGGAAAATTGCCAGTAGAGACACCTGTACTAATCAGATGCAAAGATCTCATGTATGTAGTCCTATGAAGGTTTTGTCCAGGGTCAATCTGTAGTAGTTTCCGAAACCAAGTGGTTAACACTGGCACTGGGAAGTGGTGGTATGGTGTCCTAGGAGACCAGGCAGCCTTGGGGAGGAACCAGGAAGCAGCATGCTGAGATCAGTGGAGCGCACCCGAAACTGGAAGTGGCGAAACCGGAAGTGATGCCTGTGGGCGTGACTATATGTTTCAAGGCAATTCCTGACTCTTTCTCAAGACTTCATGAACCTTCTTCCCCTATCTATTGAGTCCTCTCCTTTTCCAACTACACATCTGCTCCATTTAACTCACAATTCCTCTGTTTTATGTATTCTTGAAAGAACATATATTGCACATTTTATTGTCCTGAAAGTAAAAAATAATAATACAGATAATATACAAAATCCTTTTTCATGTACATACAGTAAACTGCATGCAAGACTGATTAGCCAATCAGGTTTAAATAATAGCTTGTTCTCTTCTTTGGCCAAACTTGTTCAGATTGTCTTTTAAGTAATTATATTCTAGAATGGGCTGCTACAAATTTACCGGGCACATTGTTACAGAGCTGAAACAGCGGGGATAGAAACGAAAAATGACAGGCCCTATAGATTATTCTGAACAGGGTTTAAATTATGAAAATAATAACACAACACATAATCATTTAATAAAATGGCTACTTCACCAGGACTCACAGCGTGGAGAAATTTCTCAAACAGGGAGCAATAAAAATCCAGCAGGGCTTTTAATCTGTCCCCACTGTACCCAAATTGTATGAAAATATTATTATTATACAGGATTTATATAGCACCAACAGTTTGCGCAGCGCTTTACAACATTAGGGCAAACAGTACAGTTACACTAAAATTCAATACAGGAGGAATCAGAGGGCCCTGCTCATTAGTCACATTTTGGCCAGAATTATGTTTAATTTGACAGCAACCTGCTTACATCATGTTGTGTACTAATGCATTTCCTCCTTCTCATCCCCTTTAAGAGGCGGCCAGCGGGTGCGCGGCAAGGGCCGCGAGTCGGGTCGCGGGTCCCGCCGACTCGATCGCCGCGGGGATACCCGCGATCGCCTCACGGGGAGGAAGAACGAGGAGATCAGTGACGTGCCACACACAGTCCCTCCCCCTCACAGTTAGAAACACGCCCCTAGGATACACGTAACCCCTACACTGCCACCTAGTGGTTAACCCCTTCACTGCCAGTGTCAATTACACAGGAATCAGTGCATTTGTATAGCACTGATTGCTGTATAAATGACAATGGTCCCAAAAATGTGTCAAAAATGTCCGATGTGTCCGCCATAATGTCGCAGTCACAATAAAAATCACTGATCGCCGCCATTAAAAAAAAAAAAATTATTAATAAAAATGCCATAAAACTATCCCCTATTTTGTAAACGCTATAACTTTTGCGCAAACTGATCAATAATCGCTTATTGCTTTTTTTTTTACCAAAAATATGTAGAAGAATACATATCAGCCTAAACTGAGAAAAAAAAAGTTTTTCTATATATTTTTGGGGATATTTATTATAGCAAAAAGTAAAAAATGCGTTTTTTTCAAAATTGTCGCTCTTTTTTTGTCTCTAGCGCAAAAAATAAAAAGCACAGGGGTGATCAAATACCATCAAAAGAAAGCTCTATTTGTGGGAAAAAAAGGACGTCAATTTTGTTTGGGAGCAACGTCACACGACCGCACAATTGTCAGTTAAAGCGATGCAGTGCCGAATCGCAAAAAGTGCTCTGGTCAGGAAGGGGGTAAATTCTTCTGGGGCTGAAGTGGTTAATGTATGGTAAACAAACAAAAAATTTTGATAGCATCATTAGTTTCTGAGTTTTAACATCTACAAGTTTAGTTCTACCAATTCCACAGATTTACTTTTGCTGAGTAGTAGAGGGTAGTTTCTGGTGAAGGTCTTTTCATGTGTTTTATTTTTTTTTTTAATTACAGGTAATTACTATTTAGTGCCATCAATTTACACAGTGCTTTACATATTTATATACATTCACATCACTCCCTGCCCTCATGGAACTTACAGTCTAAGGTCCCTAACTAGCATTCATACATACACACACTCAGGACCGGTGCTACCACTAGGCAAACTAGGCAGCTGCCTAGGGCGCCCTGCTGGCTAGGGCACCCGGCCACTGGTGTTCCTACTCTCTACTCTCTGCAGCAAGCAACTAAGTTTCAGCATCAGCAGGCAGCCGACGCTCAGTTTGCACATAGTGTCAGAGGCGCAGCGGCAGCAGGGGGCTGTGTCTGTGTCCCAACTCCTGAATGAATGGAACACAAGCAAACATTAATTGATGGGCACTGGTAGGCTGCATTGATGGGCACTGGTAGGCTGCATTGGATGAGCTCTGGTAGGCTGCATTTGATGGGCGCTGGTAGGCTGCATTTGATGGGCGCTGGTGAGGCTGCATTCGATGGGCGCTGGTCTAGGCTGCATTGATGGGCGCTGATGAGGCTGCATTTGATGGGCACTGGTGAGGCTGCATTGATGGGTGCTGGTGAGGCTGTATTTGATGGACGCTGGTGAGGCTGTATTTGATGGGCGCTGTTGAGGCTGCATTGATGGGCGCTGGCAGGCTGCATTTGATGGCGCTGGTGAGGCAGCATTTGATGGGCGCTGGTGAGGCCATATTTGATGGGCGCTGGTGAGGCTGCATTGATGGGCGCTGGTGAGGCTGCATTTGATAAGCGCAGGTGGGGCTGTATTTGATGAGCACTGGTGAGGCTGCATTGATGGGCGCTGGTAAGGCTGCATTTGATGCTCGCTGGTAGGCTGCTTTTGATGGGCGCTGGTGAGGCTGCATTTGATGGGCACTGGTGAGGCTGCATTGGATGGGCGCTTCATTAAAAAGGTGGGGTTTACATGGGCAGGGGAAAGCGGGTGGAGTCAGGGGTGGAGCCAGGGGGCGGCAAAATGAGGTTTCGCCTAGGGTGTCAAAAATCCTTGCACCAGCTCTGCGCACACTAGGGCTAATTTAGATAGGACCCAATTAAACTACCAGCGTGTCTTTGGAATGTGGGAGGAATATGGAGTATCCAGAGAAAACTCAGGTGGGCACAGGGCAGTGGCAGCTGGTGAAGTTTTAGGATGGGGCACCAGACCCGCCCTTCCTTTTTGACCCCTCCCACTTGGTGAAAATGGGCGTGCTTTCAGCTAAATAGTGGGCGTGGCTCTAAGGTGGTGTGGTTAGCGTCTGAGATGAATGAGGGATGGAGGGAGAGAGGGAGGGACAGCAGGCCCAGATCCTACACCACAATAGAAATATGTGTATTCTAGAAAGTTTAGCAATCAGCACATAACGATACTCCAAACACGTGGTGTTAGCACTTCAATCATCCCAGCACCATGGTTGTTATGGTGTCAGGATGATTGAAGCGCATTATTTCTATTGTAATATAAAATGAAATCATTCAACTCACCATAATGAGCCATCAGGTGTCCCCAGCAGAGTCTGTCCTTATATCAGGTGCCCCCAGCGGAGTCCATCCTTACATCAGGTGCCCCTAGCGGAGTCCGTCCTTACATCAGGTGCCCCCAGCAGAGTCCCTCCTTACATCAGGTGCCCCCTGCGGAGTCCTTCCTTACATCAGGTGCCCCCAGTGGAGTCCCTCCTTACATCTGTGTCCCCATCAGTGGAGTCCCTCCTTACAGGTGCCCCCAGCGGAGTTCGTCCCTACATCAGGTGCCCCCAGCGGAGTCCCTCCTTACATAAGGTGCCCCCAGCGGAGTCCGTCCTTACATCAGGTGCCCCCAGCGGAGTCCCTCCTTACATCAAGTGCCCCCAGCAGAGTCCGTCCTTACATCAGGTGCCCCCAGCGGAGTCCCTCCTTACATCAGGTGCCCCCAGCAGAGTCCGTCCTTACATAAGGTGCCCCCAGCGGAGTCCGTCCTTACATCAGGTGCCCCCAGCAGGGTCCCTCCTTACATCAGGTGCCCCCTGCGGAGTCCTCCTTACATCAGGTGCCCCCAGCAGAGTCCCTCCTTACATCAGGTGCCCCCAGCGGAGTTCGTCCCTACATCAGGTGCCCCCAGCGGAGTCCCTCCTTACATAAGGTGCCCCCAGCGGAGTCCGTCCTTACATCAGGTGCCCCCAGCGGAGTCCCTACTTACATCAAGTGCCCCCAGCAGAGTCCGTCCTTACATCAGGTGCCCCCAGCGGAGTCCCTCCTTACATCGGGTGCCCCCAGCAGAGTCCGTCCTTACATAAGGTGCCCCCAGCGGAGTCCGTCCTTACATCAGGTGCCCCCAGCGGAGTCCCTCCTTACATCAGGTGCCCCCTGCGGAGTCCCTCCTTACATCAGGTGCCCCCAGTGGAGTCCCTCCTTACATCTGTGTCCCCATCAGTGGAGTCCCTCCTTACATCTGTGTCCCCAACGGAGCCCCTCCTTACAGCTGTGTCCCCAGCAGAGCCCCTCTTTACATCTGTGTCCCCAACGGAGCCCCTCCTTACAGCTGTGTCCCCAGCAGAGCCCCTCCTTACATCTGTGTCCCCAGCGGAGCCCCTCCTTACATTTGTTTCCCCAGCGGAGCCCCACCTTACATCTGTGTCCACAGCCGAGCCCCTCCATACATCTGTGCCCCCAGCGGAGTCTCTCCTTACATCTGTGTCCCCAGCGGAGCCCCTCCTTACATCTGTGTCCCCAGCGGAGCCCCTCCTTACATCTGTGTCCCCAGCGGAGCCCATCCTTACATCTGTGTCCCTAGCGGAGTCCCTCCTTACATCTGTGTCCCCAGCGGAGCCCCTCCTTACATCTGTGTCCCTAGCGGAGTCCCTCCTTACATCTGTGTCCCCAGCGGAGCCCCTCCTTACATCTGTGTCCCCAGCGGAGCCCCTCCTTACATCTGTGTCCCCAGCAGAGTCCCTCCTTACATCTGTGTCCCCAGCGGAGCAGCAGGGTCCTCCTCACACCTGTGTCCCCAGCAGAGCAGCAGGGTCCTCCTCACATCTGTGCAGCACAGCCCTCCTTCAAGCTGCATCTGTCTCTCCCCAGCTAGTTTCTGGCTTTCTCCGTGTGTTCAGTGGAGAGGGGAGGGGCCTCCCCTCTCCACTGAACACAAGGGGATTAGTCCTCACGACAGCTATCTTTTTGTAGCCCGCCAGAAGTGACTTTGTTCTCACAATGAGAACAAAGCGATGAATTGCGCCGCAAAGCAGCTCCAAAACCTGGCAATGAAGCGCCACGTCTGCAATTTCGTGATTGCATTGACGTGGCGCTTTCCATAGTGCACTGTGTCCGGCGTCCGAACACAGTGCACTTAAAGATTTTTTTTTTTTTTTTTTGAAAAGGCCATGTTTAACATTTTTTTTTGTGACTGCCTGGGGGGGGGTGGGGGCGCCCCCTATGGACGTGCCGCCACTGGCACAGGGAGAACATGAAAACCCTAGGCAGGTAGTGCCATAGTTAGGATTTGTTTCATGTTTATCAGATGTATCCTCACACATACAAAAAAAACTCTCATGAGTTATATTAAAGTTTACACAGTATCTACAGACAAGTCTTTTCATTTCAAGTGTTGGTAACAATGCCAGTTTTAGACATAAGTTAACCTGTACTTCTGATTTTATGACGTACATCCTTTGACTCCCCATAGACTAATCTTTTGTGTGAATAAATATCACCGAGGATAGGCAAATTCTATGTGAGTCAGAGTTTGATCTTGTGAACATGTAAGGAGCTCACAGACTATTTGTGATCCAAAGAAAATAAAATGTCTAAAGAAAATGTTGTGTACCAAGCATCTGCTCCACACCCTACACAAATGTCTTGCTCCCACCTCCCACAACACTAAACCCCTGTGCAAAAAAAGTCTCCCATCCTTGCTAAACAGCATGGATGAATGAATCTGCAGTGTTGGCTATTGTATTTTAACAACCAGCATCCACAGCTGTCAGGATAACTGAACAGTGCCTGCATCTGATTAGATGCAGGTGCCGATCAACCAAATAATAATTTTCCCAGCATTTTTGACAAAAGTTAGATGAAAAATTGAGCCAGGTGGTACTGGCAGTGCCACCCACAGAATGAATGTGACCGATTCCTGCTAAAATTGGGCAATTTAATAAAAAACGAAAAATTACCTATTCCCCTGTGATGTATAATGCATAAAATTAGGGATGAACTAAACGTATAAAAATAAAACCTCTGCTCCAATTAATTATTTCAAAAGATTTGTGATAAATAATGAACCATATACTGTATGAAGGTGGTTCTTTGAAAAAATACAAATAAGCCATGTTCAATTATAAAAAAAGGTCCAGTGTAACCATAGTCTGTGCCAAATAATGTGATGTGAGAAAATCCACTTCAATTACATGATACTGCACCCACACCACCAAATGCATAGGCTTCTTACCAAAAACATATAAATTAAAGGAGGTCTTCAGCATATATGGTAGTATATATCACAGCTCCCCAGCTCCTAACGGTGCATCCGCACTGTTCCAAGAAAGCACTCAATGGTCCACAGACCACTTTAGCGAAAACAAACACAAGGCACATCGTGAGACAAAGACAGGCATGAAAACATTACGGCTCTTGATTCAGTCGGCAGAGACGAAACTAGGGGGGGGCAGGGGGGGTGCCTGCCCTGGGTGACGCATCTAGGGGGGTGCTGCCAGGGGTGCCACCTGTACTGGGAACCGCTGCTCTAAGAGTGTCTATGCGGCCCGATCAAGTGTAATGGACAGGCAGGTCTCCCTCCTAGTCCTGCCCAGTGCCCAAACAGCCTATGTCTTTTCTGCGTGAGGCATCCCAGAGAAGGGGAGGCTTCAAAGAAGGCCCTGGACTGGGGGGTGCAGAGGAGGCCCTGGACTGGGAGGGGGGTGCAGAGGAGGCCCTGGGCTGGGGGTTGCAGAGGAGGCCCTGAACTGGGGGGTGCAGTGAAGGCCCTGGGCTGGGGGGGGTGCAGAGGAGGCCCCTGGACTGGGAGGAGGGGGGGTTAGAGGAGGCCCTGGACTGGAGAGTGCATTGGAGGCCCTGGGCTGATGAGGGATGTGGAGGAGGCTTTGGGCTGGGGAGTGTGGAGGAGGCCCTGGACTGGGGGGTGCAGAGGAGGCCCTGACCTGGGGGGGGCACAGAGGAGACCCTTGACTAGGAGGATGCAGAGGAGGTCCCTGGCTGGGGGAGGGGGGTAAAGAGGAGACACTAACATGGGGGGGTGCAGAGGAGACCCTGGACTTGGGGGATGCAGAGGAGGTCCTTGGCTGGGGGGGTGCAGAGGAGGTCTTGTACTGGGGGGTGCAGAGGAGGCCCTGGACTGGGGGGGTGTAGAGTGAGGTGCTGGAGTGGGGGAGTGCAGAGGAGGCCCTGGACTAGGAGGGGAGTACAATGGAAGCCCTGGACTGGGGGGTATAGGTGCCCTGGACTTGAAAAGCGCGGGTTAATAAAGGACTTGGATTCAGAGAGCAGGGTGCAGAGTAGGCTCTTAAGTTGGGTTGGGCTGTAAAGGAGGCCTTGGACTGGGAGAGGAGTGCAGAGAAGGCCATTGACTAGGAAATGGTGGTTGGTGTGGATGAGGGGGTACAAGGGAGACACTGGACTAGGTGAGGGGGTTCCTGGAGGTCCCAGATTAGGAGAGGGGGTGTCTGGAGGCCCTGGACTAGGGCAGCAGGCAGGGGCGGACTGACCATTCAGGCACTTGGGCACTGCCCAAGGGCCCCATGCCACTAAGGGGCCCCATCAGGGTTGCCAGCCTCAATAAAACCAGGGACAGTATGTAAAAATCTGTGTTTTTTAAAAAATCCCAAAATTATAGCTGCCCTACCTCTTCAGTACCTTTTCAGTGTGTGTATGTGTATTCTGTGTGTGTATATTGTGTGTCTGTGCGTGTATACTGTATGTGTGTGTGTGTGTGTGTATACTGTGTGGCCCCATAATCTATTGCCTGAGGGCCCCATAATCTCCTATTGCCTGGGGGCCCCATAATCTCCTATTGCCCGGGGGCCCCATAATCTTGTTGTCAGTCCGCCCCTGGCAGCAGGTGTCTGGAGGCCCTGGACTATGAAAGGGGGATTGTGGAGGCCCTCTGAACTAGGAAAGAGTGTACCTGAAGGACCTTCCAGGGAGAAAGAGCCTGGATTTAAAGCCCGGACTGCCGAAGAGCTTGCCTGGGCCCTGGAGGATGAGTTCACAACTCAAATGGGGACATTTATCAATTGTTGCAAGTAATGCCAAACAGGAGCAGACAGACAGGTCGTGTGAGAGATTTATTAAAGGAGAAGTACAGCCAAAGCCTGTTTGGTTGTACTTCTGTTGATCACATCAGTGCAGATTGTTTTGCTCTCCTGTCAGTGGCGTCACTAGGGTCGGTGTCACCTGGTGCAGTAAAACATGGTGTCCTCCCCTCTCCTGTCTAGGCTGCCCAGCGCCCTGTAGGCAGCGCACGGTCACGGGGTGCACCCCAAACTGGCCCTTGTAAATGATAGTATAGGGTGATATAGTGGCAGGGTAGGGTGGTATAATGGCAGGTTATGGTGGTGTAGGGCAGGTTGGGGTGGTATAGGGCAGGTTAAGGTGGTATAGGGCAGGTTGCGGTGGTATAGGACAGATTAGGATGGTATCTGGCAGTTTGGGTGATATAGGGTAATTTGGGGTGGTATATTGGCAGTTTGGGGTGGTATAGGGCAGGCTGGGGTGGTATATGGCAGGTTGAGGTGGTGTATTGGCATTTTGGGGTGGTATAGGGCAGTTTGGGGTGGTATATTGGCAGTTTGGGGTGGTATAGGGCAGTTTTGGTGGTATATTGGCAGTTTGGGGGTGATTTGGGGTGGTTTAGGGTAGTTTGGGGTGGTACAGGGCAGTTTGGGGTGGTATATTGGCAGTTTGGCGGTGGTATAGGGCGGTTTGGGGTGGTATATTGGCAGTTTGGGGGTGTATGAGGGCAGTTTGGGGTGGTATATTGGAAGTTTGGGGTGTATAGGGCAGTTTGGGGTGGCATAGGGGCAGTTTGGGGTGTTATATTGGCAGTTTGGGGGTGGTATAGGGCGGTTTGGGGTGGTATATTGGCAGTTTGGGGTGGTATATTGGAAGTTTGGGGTGGTATATTGGAAGTTTGGGGTGTATAGGGCAGTTTGGGGTGGTATAGTGGCAGTTTGGGGGGCTATAGGGCAGGTTAGGACTTATAGCTTACACAGCAACTTACAACATGCCTGCAGATGAAGACAGACACCCGAGCAGGGCTGCTGTGTCCTCACCTCTTTCTCCTTCTTCGGCTGCGCGATCAGCCAGAGTGAAGGAGTCTGTGGGAGGAGTGGAAGAGACAGCCACACCCCAGCTCCGCCCACCAACTCCGGCTGCCTCAAGAGATATTGGAGGTCTCGAGTGACAGCTTAGACTGACTGCAGAGTGATACAAGCAGCCTCCCCCGCATGGCTGGGTGCCCTGCTCGAACTGCTAGCTTCAAGCAATATAGTGCACTGTGTAGCAGCGCTGGCCCCGGTGTCACCCCTCTGGCGGGTGTCACCCGCTGCGGGCCGCACCCCCTGCACCCCCATAGCAATGCCACTGCGAGACCCATTTTCAGGTGACAGCAGGCTTAAGCCCGCTCTCGGTGATGTCACAGAGTCGGTCCAGGCTGGGGAAAGATTGCACCCATATGGTTGGGATCTGCCCACATGCCTGGACTGGCGCGAACTGCTGAGAGCCTGAGCCAGCCACTCCCGCCCCCTCCACAGCCCAGTGTTTCGGTGAGCACCCGGGGGGGAGGAGCAGAGCCAGAGATTGACAGCGACCAGCTCCCTGCTCAGGGAGCACTGAGAACTGAGTGATCGGCGGTGTTTGATTACTCTGTTCTCAGCCTTAGAGTCGGCAGGGGACAGATGCAGCATCCACCTAGTAAGTATGAATAATAAAATTCTCATACTTCTCTTTTAATTATCCAACATCTCCTCTTTCCTGCTATCTGGCCCACATGGCAATTAGGCCTCATTCACATGGAGCATATGTGTCCATGCCTAGTGTAATGGGCGTGTACTGCATGGGGATACTTGCTGTGCATCCCTGTGCAGGCAGTCCAGTCGAAGTCAATTTGGGCACAGCAGCATGGACATAGTCGAATGTCAAAATTTGACATGCAGAGCAGGAAGGGATGCATGTATCCAAACGCACAGTCTACATTCGGATCTGTGCACTCACTTCTATAAGTCAAGCTCTCTGGTGGATGCAGATGCAGAAAAAAGTGGCTCAGCATACAGAACCTGTCTCAGCGCCTGTCTCATAGTTGCCAACATTGAAAAAAAAATATGTGGGACACTTTTTTGGCTGTAGGCGGAGCCGATCAATAATTAGGAGGCGGGGCATTTGTTTGTAGGTGTGGTCTAGTAAAAAAATGGGCGTGGCTTACGTAGAAAGTGGGCGTGGCTTGTATGAAAAGTGGGTGTGGCTTGCATGAAAGTGGACGTGGCTTAAATTGGCTTGGCTCAAGAGGGTGTGGTTAGAGTCTGAGATGAATGAGGGATGGAGAGGGAGAGGGAAAGGGGGAGAGGGAGAGGGGGAGAGAGGAATGACGGGACAGCAGCCCCAGGTCCTACACAACAATAGAAATATGTGTATTCTAGAAAGTTTAACAATCAGCAGATAAAGATACTCCAAACACCTGGTGTTAACGCTTCAATCATCCCGGCACCATGGTTGTTATGGTGTCAGGATGATTGAAGCGCATTATTTCTATTATTACATTGTAATATAAAATTAAATCATTCAACTCACCATAATGCCGAATCAGTGGGATCCCTGAGCGTGTCACTAGCCACGTCGCCTGCCACCAGCAGAGTCTGTACTTGCATCAGGTGCCCCCGGCAGAGTCTGTCCTTGCATCAGGTGCCCCCGCCAGAGTCTGTCCTTGCATCAGGTGCCCCCGCCAGAGTCTGTCCTTGCATCAGGTGCCCCCGCCAGAGTCTGTCCTTGCATCAGGTGCCCCTGCCAGTGCAGCACCCCCTCAGTTAGTGCAGCCTCCCCCCCCTCAGTGCAGCCCCCCCTCAGTGCAGCCCCCCTCAGTTAGTGCAGCCCCCCCTCAGTGCAGCCCCCCCTCAGTTAGTGCAGCCCCCCCTCAGTTAATGCAGCCCCCCCTCAGTGCAGCCCCCCTTCAGTTAGTGCAGCCCCCCCTCAGTGCAGCCCCCCTCAGTTAGTGCAGCCTCCCCCCCTCAGTGCAGCCCCCCCAGTTAGTGCAGCCTCCCCCCCTCAGTGCAGCCCCCCCTCAGTTAGTGCAGCCCCCCCCTCAGTTAGTGCAGCCCCCCTCAGTGCAGCCTCCGCTCAGTTAGTGCAGCCTCCCCCTCAGTGCAGCCCCCCCTCAGTTAGTGCAGCCCCCCCTCAGTGCAGCCCCCCCCTCAGTTATTGCAGCCCCCCCTCAGTTATTGCAGCCCCCCCCTCAGTTAGTGCAGCCTCCCCCCTCAATGCAGACCGGCCCCCGCTCAGTGGAGGAGTGGCCGGTGTTCTGCCGAGAAAGTTCCCCTCGGCAATGGCGGACCCCCTGTACTGTGCAGGCGCAGCGCTTGCGCAGTACGGGGCTGGGGAACTTTCAGGAAGACACGGCGCGGGCGCCGTGTCTTCTGCTCGCTTCAGTGGAGAGGGGAGGGGCCGTGCAGCCAAAGAAGCCGCTTCATTGGCTGCACGGATCGAGCCCCCTTCCCCTCAACACTAGAGGCAGATAGAGCGGCGGCGCCAGCCGCCATTTTGCTGGAGCCCGCTGCTCCAAAAAAAAACAAAAAAAAAAACAACATTCCCGATTTTCCTTATGGAAAATCCCGATTCGGGACACTCTCCAATCGGGACGAGGGTCCCAAAATCGGGATTGTCCCGGGAAAATCGGGACTGTTGGCAACTATGCTGTCTGAATGAGCCCTTAGGAGAATTTATCAAACATAGATATAGCCAACTCCTGGGCCTCTCCAGGTCTAATGGTGACCTCCAGAGTTAGGGACAGCTAACATCCTTCTATGTAGAGTGGGTTACGAGGCATGGTGGGTGCAATGTAAGGTAGATTAATGGGCGTCAGACACTTCCATAGCTGCCAACTGTCCCGGATTTCCTGGGACATTCCCGGGACTTGGACTTCATTCCCGGATTTGTGGTGTCCCGGGAAATGTCCCGAAAAATCCGGTTCCCGTTTTTGAAACCGCCGCCGCCACTAGAGGTCGGCGGCCGGCGGAGACATTGTCTCCGCCGGCCGCCATTTTGTGGAAGTTCAGGAAGACGGCTGGGGGGGGCTAGACGAAGCTTCTGCGTCGCCGCCCACTCCCTGCCCCCCTCCGCCTCGCCCCGCTCCGCCTCGCCCCGCTCCGCCTCGGCCCGCCTACTCCCCGCCCCGCTGCCAGTCTGATATGGAAAGGGGCGGGGGTTCTAGGTGGGGGGGAGCGCGCTGTGGGACACCTGATGTGAGTGGGGGGGGCACTGGGGACACCTGATGTGAGTGGGGGGGCACTGGGGACACCTGATGTGAGTGGGGGGGGCACTGGGGACACCTGATGTGAGTGGGGGGGCACTGGGGACACCTGATGTGAGGGGGGGCACTGGGGACACCTGATGTGAGGGGGGCACTGGGGACACCTGATGTGAGTGGGGGGGCACTGGGGACACCTGATGTGAGTGGGGGGGGCACTGGGGACTCCTGATGTGAGTGGGGGGGGACTGGGGACACCTGATGTGAGGGGGGGGCACTGGGGACTCCTGATGTGAGGGGGAGCTCCGCCGGGGACACCTGATGTGAGGGGGAGCTCCACCGGGGACTCCTGATGTGAGGGGGGGCTCCGCCGGGGACTCCTGATGTGAGGGGGGGCTCCGCCGGGGACTCCTGATGTGAGGGGGGCTCCGCCGGGGACTCCTGGTGTGAGGGGGGGCTACGCCGGGGACTCCTGGTGTGAGGGGGGGGCTCCGCCGGGGACTCCTGGTGTGAGGGGGGGCTCCGCCGGGGACTCCTGATGTGAGGGGGGGCTCCGCCGGGGACTCCTGATGTGAGGGGGGGCTCCGCCGGGGACTCCTGATGTGAGGGGGGGCTCCGCCGGGGACTCCTGATGTGAGGGGGGGCTCCGCCGGGGACTCCTGATGTGAGGGGGGGCTCCGCCGGGGACTCCTGGTGTGAGGGGGGGCTCCGCCGGGGACTCCTGGTGTGAGGGGGGGCTCCGCCGGGGACTCCTGGTGTGAGGGGGGGCTCCGCTGGGGACATCTGATGCAAGGACGGACTCTGCTCGGACATCTGAAGCAAGGACGGATGGCTGGTGGCAGGCGACATGGCTGGTGACACGCTCAGGGATCCCACTGATTCTGCATTATGGTGAGTTGAATGATTTCATTTTATATTACAATATAATAATAGAAATAATGCGCTTCAATCATCCTGACACCATAACAACCATGGTGCCGGGATGATTGAAGTGCTAACACCAGGTGTTTGGAGTATCTTTATCTGCTGATTGTTAAACTTTCTAGAATACACATATTTCTATTGTGTAGGATCTGGGGCTGCTGTCCCGTCATTTTCCTCTCTCTCCCCCTCTCTTCCCCTCTCTCCCCCTCTCCATCCCTCATTCATTTCAGACTCTAACCACACCCTCTAGAGCCACGCCCATTTAAGCCACGCCCACAATTTCGCGTAAACCACGCCCATTTTTCGCAGCGGCGCGCTAAGCGCGCCGCACTTGTCTATTTTTGCTAGGCCACGCCTGCTGACGAATGCCCCGCCCCCTAATTATTAGACAGCTCCGCCTACAGCCACAAAAGTGTCCCACATTTTTTTTTTACAATGTTGGCAACTATGCACTTCTTGAATGCAAAGAGATTTATTTTCTCTTGAATAAAACTATGGGAGAGAGGGTTAGGGCCAGGACATCCTTTAGTAGTTGCAATGTTAATTCACATACTTCTATAGGTACACAGCCAAGCAGGGAAAGGCACCCAGCTGGACACCACGTCTGCATGTGTAGACACGCTATCTCCTATAGCAACAATCTTGAACAGTTTCTAACAAAGGTTGCAATTAACTCTTTCACTTCCTCCACAATCTCCCTTTTCTATCTTCAATCAACTGAGCTTGCAGTCTATCGCCTAGATACCTAGACCCGCAGAGCCACTGCCACTGGATCTCCTGAGCTCTTCCAATCTTCTCACTGAGTATCTTCCTCAAGCTTCACCCCCGCGTCCCTGCTGGGTCCCTAGCTTCGCACTCACAGATACTCCTCAAGTGTCACCCCACTAACCTGCTCGGTCCCTGGCTTGGCACACAAGAATGCTCTGCAAGTGTCACCTCCACTGGCTGGGTCCCTGGCTTGACACCTGCTTAAGTTTCCCAATTCTTCACCATCCTGGGTTGGTGAGAATGCTGCTCTGGTACTTGCTTCAGCTACTCATGGTGGTCCCTGGTAACAAGGTGGATGGTCCCTTAAAGGCGACAGCTTCCCCTTTACCTCCGACCACGACAGGTTCTCCAGCCGGCAGAACCGTCATTTTGGTTGGACTGCAAGCCACAGTCCCGACCCTGCGCTGCTCTCTTGCTTCTGGATAGGCCCTCAGACAGCCTAGCAGCCAGATGTCCCCGGGATAGGCCTCATGTTCTGGCCTGGCAGTACAACACATATCCACCCAGACAGCCATCCAGGTGGCACAGAACCCCGATCACCTGACCTCACCCAAATAAATAGGTTCTCCCAGCAGGCCAAGGGACCCAAGAATATCCCATTGGCTGAGACACCCCATCTATTCCTGATCTGTCCTTGCAATGCCCTTGTCTTATCTAATGCCACCATCTAGAGAGACATGCAGCAATTCCACAATTGGTTGGAATCAATATATCTCCTATCAATTGGCCAAGGCAACTATACTTTGGTAAATGTACCAGCAAACCTGCCTAAACATCAGGGTGCTACATAGAGCAGACAGAATTTGGAACAGCTGTGCGTGCCAACCAATCAGCTCATAGCTTTCATTTTTAAAGCTGAACAAGCTGAAGATAGAAGCTGATTGGTTGCCATGCACAGTTGTTCCAAATTCTGACTGCACCAGTTTTGATCAATACCCCTTACTGTGTTTTTTATTTCTTACTCCTGACTACTGCATTCTAACTACAGCACATTCTTTGTTAAAGTGGTTGTAAAGGCACAAGATTTTCAAACTTAATGCATTCTATGTATGAAGGTAAAAATCCTTCTGTGTGCAGCAGCCCCCCCAGCCCCACCTAATACTTACCTGAGCCCCCTCTCGATCCAGCAATGTTCACAAGAGCCTTGGCTGTCTGGGGACCCGCACTCCAGTGGCTTTTGGCAGCAGCGGGAGCCACTGGCTCACATTGCTGTCAATCACATCCAGTGAGCCAATCAGAAGACGGAAGGACCGGAGTCGAGCCATGGCTTTGTGTGTGAATGGACACACAGAGCTGTGGCTTGGGAGCACGCTTGCTTTGGTGCCCCCATAGCAACCTACTTGCTGTGGGGGAACCCAGAAAGAAGGAGGGGCCAGGAGTGCCGACGAGGGACCCAAGAAGGAGGATCCAAGCTGCTCTGTGCAAAAACACTACACAGAGCAGGTAAGTATGTTTATTGTTTAGAAAAAACAAACAAAAAATAAGACTTCAATATCACTTTAAGCCCCAGTTCACACAGGGGCGACTTGTCAGGCAACCTAGCCTCCTGACAAGTCGCGTCCCGTTCTCTACTACAGAACCGTTCTAATAGCAGCGACGCAAGTCGCTCCGACTTAGAAAAAGGTTCCTGTAGTATTTTTGGGGCGACTACAGGCGACTTGCATTGACTTCTATACAGAAGTCGTTTTGCAAGTCGCCGCTGAAGTCGTGTGCAGGTCATCCTCGGTGAGTTGACCTGCAAGTCGTGTTGCCCCTGTGTGAACCGGCCCTAAGGGTAGCTGTGTAGTTAGACATCAAAGAAATCCTGGACATATGACTAAGCACTCTGTGTAGTGCGAAACGCATAAGCTTTGTTCCACTCTGCTGTGATCTGTATTTTGGATGACACTTTATTGAATAAAGGCAAATATTTTTGGAGTGCGGCTGTCCAGGATTTCTTTGATGTCTAACTGCTACAGCATTGCCAACACCTGGACTTCTAGACTGAAGGAGATGCCTTTTACTTTGATCTGACCCACCTGGAGCGGTGATAATCTCTCTCTACTAGGGTAGCTGTGTAGTAAGGGATATGCAATAGAACAGTTTTATTTTACTAAAACAAGTATACTGAGGTTTGCACTGTCTGCTACATACTCGCTTGTGGCACTGTCATTAAACCATATGGCCCTTTAAGCCCCTCCCACTGTTGATGTAATCTGACCACACCCACAGTTTTGGCATGGTGCCCCTATATTGCCACATACCATTTTTCTTGGGGGGGGGGGGTTCATCCCCAGGTGCCAGATGTGCTAGCTACGCCACTGCCAGCCAGCAAAATAATGTCACTGCTAGGCTCAACATGACGCATTTCATCACAAGGGGACATTTTCAGGGGACAGGAGTCTAGCAATTAACATCTGCCATAAACATTATAAAGACTGCAATCAACAAAACAACAAGTGCTCCTCCCATCAGTAAAGTAACATCAAATGAAATCAAATAAAGTATGCAAATAACCAGAACTGGTCAGTCCTAAATAATAAATATCCAAGAATGCATGTGTATAAAAAATGAATACAAATCAAAAATTTGTAATTGTGATTGTAGATTGTAAGTCCCTTGAGGGCAGGGACTGATGTGAATGTACAAAATATGTAAAGCACTGCTTAAATTGACAGCGCTTTAGAAGTATCTGAAATAAATACAATCATTTAAAAAAATTACTATTAAATCACCACAAAGTTCTGACCAGCTCCATCTCGTATACTATATACTGCATATTTATACATATTTACACATATATCTCTATCTTGACCACGGAGGGGAAGAGGGAGGAGAGCAGGCAGCCGCATTATGAGAGAGCGAGGACATCGCTGTAACAGCTTACATTTCAATTGCCGTGTGTTCTGTCACATACAGCCCCGCCTTCTGGCCCCCGATACTTTGATAGATAGATCACCCATCCAATCCCAGGACATGTGATGTATATCAAAGTTAGGCGGGGCTGTATGTGACGGCGAGTGGTTGGAACACACGGCATTTGAAATGTAAGCTATTACAGTGATGTCCCACTTTCTGATAATCTGGCCACCTGCTCTCCTCTCTCTTCCCCTGCACTGGTAGCCTGCATTGATGGACACAGGCAGGCTGCATGATGGACACAGGTAGGTTACATTGATGGACACAGGAAGGCTGCATTGATGGACACAGACAGGCTGCATGATGGACACAGGTAGGCTGCATGATGGACACAGGTAGGTTGCATGATGGACACAGGTGAGGCTGCATTGATGGACACAGACAGGTAGCATTGATGGACACAGGTGAGGCTGCATTGATGGACACATGCAGGCTGCATGATGCACACAGGCAGGCTGTATGATGGACACAGGTAGGCTGCATTAATGGACACAGGTGAGGCAGCATTGTTGGGCACAGGTAGGCTGCATTGTTGGACACAGGTAGGTGGCATTGTTGGGCACAGGTGGGCTGCATTGTTGGGCACAGTGAAGCGGCATTGATGGATACAGGTAGGCTGCATTGTTGGGCAAAGATAGGCTGCATTGTTAAGCACAGGTGAGGCTGCATTGTTGGGCACAGGTAGGTGGCATTGTTGGGCACAGGTAGGCTGCATTGTTGGGCACAAGTGAAGCGGCATTGATGGATACGGTTAGGCTGCATTGTTGGGCACAGGTAGGCTGCATTGTTGGGCACAGGTGAGGCTGCACTGATAGACACTGATAAAGTTGTCCTTAATATTTATTTTTATAACTTAATTCTGCATAAAACATTTAAGTGTCATTTCATGAGATAATTTATGAGGGCGTGTTTACGGGTGGAATTAAGGGCGGGGCAGGGTAAGGGTTGGGTGGGGCAGAAACCCTTGAGGCCTGGCTAGTAGCTCAGGACTTGAAATTTTGAGCCCTGATTTAACAGACTCGGTAAGTGCTTCTATAATGTACCTGGTTGGAGGCCAATTGGTGAGAGGGCTTCCCTTGTGGCTAAGCTCCAGGCACCCCTGAAGGTGAGAACAAGAGGTGCTAGGCTCAAAGAAGCACGGGTCGCCTGCTTCAACTGCTTGTGAGGATGTGGAGTGTTGCCGAGCAGGATGTCCAGGTAGTTAGCCAAGGCATCGGAGCAGTGACTGGAGGCAGGTGGAGTCCATGGTAAGTAGAAGTCCTCAGGTAGAGGGGAAGCCAGAAGAGCAGCTGGTTCAAAGCTGGGGTCATGTACCAAATACAGGCATAGACAAGCATGGTCAGGAGGGTAAGCCAGGAACATACACAGGAAAACAAAATAAGCAAGTCCATTAAGCAACGGGGTCAAACAGAGAATCCACAGATACAAGGTTCACAGGAACAAGCGCACTGGAGAGCAGAAGATCAACCAGCAATCACTGGAGAAAGCTAACTTCCTTATAAAGGCTGTTTGGCACCAATTTGGGACAAGGGCCTTCGCCAGTGCACATCCACCATGCCCCAGCGAGCATTACATTCAGTCAGGTTGAAAAAAGACACAAGTCCATCTAGTTCAACCAATAAAAGAGGAAAAAAAATCATCCAGTCCCATATACACAATCCTATAACCACAGTTGATGCAGAGGAAGACAAAAAAACCTCAGCAAAGCATTAACCAATTTGCTACAGCATTCCTGCATGCCATGTGGAATACTGGCAGGAATGCCAGATCTTTGTGAGCCTTTATTAAGGACAGCATCCTAACAGCTCCTTTATTTATAGAGTTTATTCAAAGACCACATAGATGAGTTTATGCTGGAAAAAAAAATATTTTAAGCAACAGACAGCATGGATTTATGTAAGACAGAAGTTGTTAGACAAAACTGATTTCTTTTTATGAGGAGGTAAGTAAAACCTTAGACAAAGGAGTGGCTGTGGACATTTACTTGGATTTTGCAAAAGCGTTTGACACAGTTCCCCACACACGGCTCATGTGTAAGGTAAAGTCTACAGGCTTGGAAAAATCAGTTTGTACATGGATAGAAAACTGGCTAAATTCCGAGAGTAGTGGTTGATGATTCATACTCTGAATGGTCTAAGGTTATCAGTGGTGTACCCCAAGGTGTTGGAACCCTTACTTTTTATTTAAAAATGATATAGGGTCTGAGATTAAAAGTAACCTTTCTGTCTTTGCAGATGACAATAAGCTATGCAGTGGAATAACGTCCTTACAGAATGTCTCCAACTTACAAGCTGACCTCAATGCACTTGTCTAATTGGGCAACTAAGTGGCAAATGAGGTTTAATGTTGATAAATGTAAAGTTGTGCACTTGGGGCCTAAGAATATGCATGCATCATACATACTAGGGGGGGAGTACAACTGGGAGAATCAATGGTGGAGAAGGATCTGGAGGTTCTGGTAAATCATAAGCTTAATAATGCAATGCCAAGCTGCAGTTTCCAAAGCGAGCAAAGTCCTTTTTTGTATTACGAGGGTTATGGACTCCAGAGAGAGAGAGATAATTTTCCCCCTGTACAAATCATTAGTAAGACCTCATCTGCAATATGCAGTTCAGTTTTGGGCACCAGTTCACAAAAAGGATATTGTGGAACTGGAGAAAGTGCAGAGAAGAGCAACCAAACTGATAAGAGGCCTGGAGGAAAAATGTATTCTCATTGAGAAGAGGAGATTAAGGGGGAATATGATCCACATGTACAACTACACAAGTGGTCCATATAGTGGACTTGGTATTGAAATATTCACTTTAAGGACGTCACAGAGGACAAGGGGGCACTCTTTAAGTCTGGAGAAAAGGAGATTTAATCTCCAAATATGAAAAGGCTTCTTCACAGTAAGAGCTGTGAAAATGTGGAATAGACTCCCTCAAAAGCTGATTCTGTCCAACTCAGTAGATTGCTTTAAAAAAGACCCGGATTCTTTCCTATATGTACATAATATAACTGGATACTAATATGTATGGGTAAAGTTGATCCAGGGAATATCTGATTGCCTCTTGGGGGATCAAGAAGAATTTTTTTCTTCTGCTGGTGCAAATTGGATCATGCTTTGCTGGGGTTTTTTGCCTTCATCTGGATCAACTGTTGGTATAAGCTTGTGTATATAGCATTGTAACTTTTTTTTCTTTTCCTTTATTACTTGAATTAGATGGACTTGTATCTTTTTTCAACCTGACAAACTATGTAACTATATATTAATTATTAATAATTGCTCATTTTGTATATATTATTTAATATTAATTTATCTTTTTGGCAAACGTATTTTTTATGCTTGGTTATTTATTATTATATAGTCCATATAATGAGGAATCATTGTAAACAATTTGATTAATGGCCACTAGATGGAGCTGGTCATATCTTTGTGGTGATTTAACAGTCATTTTTTAAATTATCATATGTATTTCTTTAGCGCCATCAATTTACGCAGTGCTTTACACATATATATTGTCCATTCACATCAGTTCCTGCCCTCAAGGGGCTTACAATCTAAGGTTCTCACATTCATACATGCACATGCAAGGGCCAATTTAGACAGTTGTCAATAAGCCTACCAGCATGTCTTTGGAGTGTGGGAGGAAACCTGCACAGTGACAGAGAGAACATGCAAATTCCAGGCAGGTAACACTGCGGTTGGGATTCAAACCAACAACCTCATTATCATCATCAACCTCAAAGTGCTAACCATTTAGCCACTGGGCTGCCCATTTTTGATTTGTATTTATTTTTTTATACACACTTATGCACTCTTTAACATTTCTTATTTCTTATGGGATTGACCAGTTCTGGCTATTTGCGTACTTTATTTGATGTCATTTGTTGTTAATTTACTTATTGGAGGAGCACTTGTTACTTTGTTGATTACAGTCCCTATAATGTTAGGGCATACGTTACCTGCTAGACTCCTATCCCCTGAAGATGTGCCCTTATGACAGAACGTGTTGGATGGAGCCTAGCAGTGACGTCATCCCACCTGCTGCATTGAGCGCGATGATGTTTAATGCCTGTCTCCTAGATATAAAATGGTGTTGCACTATAACCAAATAAATTAAATATAATTGAACTGTGACAAAATTAATATATTGAATACATACAAAATACATTTTAAAAAATTAGAAGGATCTCATAAAGTCCACAAAAAGTCCCAATGAATAAACCCAGTATAAACGTGATGTAGTGCTCCTTAGGTAAATTCAACACCAAGCCAGTGTCATCAGCAACCACCGTCACCCAGAATGTGATAAGGTGTCTGCTTTCCACATTTTCATGACCCTGTAATGCATATATGATCACTCCAGACTCTCCTATTACCTAGAATTATACCACTGAGCAAACTAGCCAAGACTCCAAACATGGGTATTCATGTTAAAAAAGAAGAGAAGCGCCTCTCCATAGTGCAATAAAAACGAATGACATATATATAAAATAGGTAAATACACTCATATAGATTTAAAAAATGCGCATGTAAAAAGATATCGCCATGCCAGCAAGGACCTCTGGTTCTGGGAATGCGGTGACATTGGTACAAGGCCCACTGACGCGTTTCATCATCTACGGGCTATGGACACCATGCCACATTACTGCATCTATATACACGCAAACCAAGAAACCAAGCCTCGTTCTCATTATGAACCCCAGCCTCGATTTGATCTCAGACAGAGCCTCAATTCCACAAAATTCAAGCCGCGATCTGGGATATCGGTACTCACAATGAGACTTATAGTAATGTTAAATTTAGGACCGACCTCTGACAACTCAAACTCTAAAGCCTCGACCAGTAATAATACAGATCAAGGCTAGCAAGGTTAAATCAAGCCTCTTTTCAATTCTAGTGCCCAAAAATAATATTCATCATTAAAAATTAGACAGAATATAAATAAAATAAACATTGATATAGACCAAGTGGAGACTGATAATGTATATAATAAAAAATAAAGAAAAAAAGGAAGAAAAACAAATAAAGAAAAAAAACTTCATGACGGGCACAAAGTGCACCATCTAGTGGTTATTTAAAAAGTCACACGAAATAACTGCTTTATTATAAAAATATATAAACAGACTCCAATTAGCTATTACCACAGCCCAAATAGAGTATTACATACAGACATCAATGAAATTACATTAATCAAAAATATTCAATAATGAACACCCCCACAATATTCATACCTTAAAAATATATATCATAACCCAAAAAAATGTTGATAATAATCAGAAAGGGAGTTCCCTCTACAGGTAAGGTCTCGAATGAAACTGGGATCTCATGCATTGTTGATAGACACATTGACATCCCAGTCTGCATTCAGGCCATGGGGGATGTAAGACTTAATCTCATAGATTCATTCGGTTTCCAATTTGGATATCTCCCCTCTAATATAACTTCCTCTCCAATGAGGGACAAACATCAATTCCAAGGCACACAGTGCCTGCGGTGTCCCTATTATGGGCAATGGCATAGTGTCTAGGGGCAGTTTTTTAATTGTACTATGGGGAGGCTCTTCTCTTCATTTTTTACATGATTACCCTTGTTTGGAGTCTTGGTTTGTTTGCTCACTAGTGGAATTCCAGGTGATAAGAGAGTGTTGGAGAAATAGATTGGTGGCTCTGGAGTGATCATATATGTATTACATGACTTCTCTAGAGAAAGAGGGTCATGGAAATATGGTAAGCAGGCACCTGATCACATTCTGGGTGACGGTGGTTGCTGGTGACACTGGCTTGGTGTTGAATTTACCTGAAGGAGCACTACATCACAGTTATACTGGATTTAATCATTGGGACTTTTTGTGGACTTTATGAGATCCTTCAATTAATTAATTTTGTCACAATTCACTGTTATTTAATGTATTTGGTTATAGAGCAACACCATGAAATGCAAATATTAATAGCCAATGCAGTAGTTGCCTAACAAACAATTTCTACAATTTTTATCTTTGGGAAAAAGCTGCCTAAAATCTAGGTTTTGAGTTTTTTTGGTGCCAACACACTGTACAGCCACACAATATTCCTGTAGAGCACAGGATGTTACCTGCCCAAAAATTGTAATAATTTGCAATGGTAAAACAGCTATGAAAAAAATGGATTTGGGGTGTTGGTGGTGCAGAAACACCATCACCCTACATAAACACTCACACAAAGCACAAGATGTTACCTGGCCAAAAATTGAAATTCTTTGCAACATATAAATATTCATGCAGAGCACAGGATGTTACCTGCCCAAATGAAAATATATTCTTTGTGACGATGAAAGAAGTGGTGGAAAAATTGCCAAATTAAAAGTGCCATTGAGCATCAACAGTAATGGATCTATTGCTATTGTGGAACAGCTGCAGAAAAATCGGGGTGTTAGTGGTGCTAGCCCCACAGATATTTTCATTCAGACACAGGACAGACACAGCTGTTTAAAAACTGGATTTGGGATGTTGGTGGTAGTAAAACACTCTACAGATATATTCATACAGAGCACAAGATGTTACCTGGTCAAATAATTTAATTCTTTGTGACAGTCAAACAGATGTAGCAAAATTGGGTTTTGGATGTTAGTGGTGTTAAAACATCACAGGATAAATATTTGTGCATGGCAGAGGCTGAGACCTGCCCCTAAAAATTTAATTTTGAAACAGTTGTAAAAAAAATAGGTTTGGTGCATTAGTGGTGCAAAAATATCATAAACCTACATAAAAATGTATGCAGATCACAGTGTTATCTGGCCAAAAAATGAAATTCTTTGCAGCACTACTTAAATATTCATGCAGAGAACAGAATGTTACCTGCCTAAATGAGGGCTGTGACTTTTCCCTTATAACATGAATTTAGGAGGATTGTCACCCCGTAATGGTCCCTCATCTGGATGTCACAAATAAAACCTTTTGCAGGTTTTGGAGTACAAACAATCCCATCCACCACAGGTTACCGGAGAAGGAGGAACCTAAGTCCTCAGGGTCTCTGAGGATAACATTGTTCTCAGCTACCTCCCACCAGCCACATATAAAACTACTGGGGTTTGTGATAAACGAAACTTAACCTTAGAAGCCTGCCCTGTGTCCCCCTCCTGAAGGGCACCACAGCAACCATACTCATGCTCCTTATTCTTCTCCTGTACCTGCTAAGACCTCTCGGAGATAGGGTCTGGATATAGTGGGCCCTGAAACACCATGGAAGTCCTTCACTTCTTTCTGCTGCTGTGCCACCAGTGTTCTGTCTATATTGCCACTCAGTGTCTGTTCCAGAGAAAGATCACAGGCATTGTGACACTGATGCCTGAATTGTCACAGCTTACCATTCTGGTTGCCTCCTCAAACAGTGGCAATAGGGTGCAGGCATCCTGCATGAGGCGCCACAAGAACCCCAGGTCCCCTGTGCCTGTCCTTGTGCTGTACTCACACTGGTATTTATCACAGGTGGAAATGTCATATATCAGAAGATGTGTGGGCAGATTGAGTTCCCACTGAATTTCACCAAGCCACACACTGGCTGGTTATGACTACCCCAAATGTTTACAGACTCTTTTGGCATGCCTTTAAAAGATCCTGTAAGTTAGGGTACCTAGCCAGGAAGCACTGTACCACTAGGTTGAGGATGCATGCCAGGCAAAGCATGTGTATGAACTTTCCCTGCTGAAAGGCAGACAGAAGGTTGGTGTCATTGTCACATGTAACCCTTTCTGGTACAAGATGGTGCAGGGTTTACCATCTCTGGGCCTGCCTATTCAAACCTGACAGAATCTGGGCCTCAGTGTGGCTCCTGTCCCCTAGGCATATCAGTTGTAACACTAAAATGTGCCTGAAAAATTGCATGGCATCTTGAACATTTGTGGGACTGGGGATAACAGTGCCTTGCACCCATGGAGCTCTCTCATTCAGTGTAATAGGATGACTGCTCCCTCCACTTCTCTGAAACTTGTTCCTAAATTATATCCTGCCTCACTGATGTTATTCCCTCCTTTGCTTTCCTCGTCTGCTATATCTGGTACCTAAGTATGGTCAGATATCTCATCATCACCCCACCTCCTGATCACTGGAGCCAAATTGGCAGTAAACTGTAGCTGCAGAAACATCTGTACCAATTAGTTCTCCCTGCTGGTTCTCACCTCCCTGAATGCCTGCTCTCCTCCTCAACCTCAGATGCCATTAACTGCTGCACATCCTCATGTGGCAAGTGGCTGATACGGTACTGAAATAACTCATCTGACTCCTCTGTGTCAGTTGGATGGGCAACAGCAGTAGCAGCTGTGGATAAAGAGTCAAAATGATGCACTTTAGCAGCAGCTCAAGATACTCTGTGCCCTGTCAGAAAAGAAAGCCACATATGACCTGCCTCTAGATGCTACAACCTAACCACTGCCTTGGCCCGTGGTAATGAATGCTGCTTGGACCCTAATAGCTGAACAGGAATCACTTCTGCCTCTCCCTTTGGGTCTCCCAGGTGTGATGTTGTTAACAACAGGCATACAGTATTCCCTATATTTATTAGCTGCCATGGCAAGAGTTGTATGTGATGATGTAGTGTTCGGTGCACTGGAAACTGCGGTAAAAGCAAAGCAGGGAGTAAAAACCAGTACATTGCTTAGTGTAAACACCACAGGTACCATGACCCAGAATTTAGGACACTAGAGTTCTGCAGAGGTCACCTTAAAGTATTTGTAAATCCAAGCTCTAAAAGCTCATATAAGCATTTCTGTTACTGATATTTCAAAGGTCTTTTTGAAACTGTTTAAATCTCCAGCTGTCGATAAAATAACGTCTCGTGATCTTGCCATGAAAGTCCTAGTTAAGGCACTTTGTGTTATAATGTGACAATTGTTTTGTTCTTGTCTTCAGCTTATGCTCTTCTGATACAATGTGAAGAAACACACCCACAACAGACTATAGTATACAGGTTGTAATAAAGCTGAGCTCTAGGAACAAAATCTTTCCTTTAGATATTTTTCTCTATAGTCACATAGGATATAAATCCTCTTTGTGTGCACCAATGCCTTTGTAAACCCAGTTATTACCACATAAAAGTGCTGCTAGCTGTGCAGTACATAACCTATGCAGAGAGCAAAGCTGTGGGAGGGACTCAGCAGATCCACTACACTACATACTGGACCCCCAGGTGCATGGTAACCTCCTAATGGAAGAGGGGGGTGGGGCACATGCTCTCTGCTATACCTTTGCCTATGCTATCCTGGCTTCATGCCTGTATAAGGGCTTGATATGAACTTTAAGGGGAACCCCACGCCGTTTTTTTTTTAAATGTGTACTGTCCCCTTAAAAAGTAGCATGGGTCCCCTTTATTCATAACAGACCTTTGTTCAGGCATGCAGCCTGAGTATCCAGAAAAGGAAAGGGCAGTGAGCATGCTCCTCCTACATACTGGACCCCCAGGTGCAAGGTAACCTCCTAATGGAAGAGGGGGGTGGGGCACATGCTCTCTGCTATTCCTTTGCCTATGCTATCCTGGCTTCATGCCTGTATAAAGGCCTTATATGAACTTTAAGGGGAACCCCACGCCATTTTTTTTTAAATGTGTACCAGGGATCCTCAAACTACGGCCCTCCAGCTGTTGCGGATCTACACATCCCATGAGGCATTGTAAAACTCTGAGATTCACAGACATGACTAGGCATGATGGGAATTGTAGTTCCTGAACAACTGGAGGGCCATAGTTTGAAGACCCCTGATGTGTACTGTCCCCTTAAAAAAGTAGCATGGGTCCCCTTTATTCATAACAGACCTTTGTTCAGGCATGCAGCCTGAGTATCCAGAAAAGGAAAGGGCAGTGAGCATGCTCCTCCCCTTCCTGTACCATACCAGGCCACATGCCTTCAACATTGGGAGGGTACTTTGCAGGAAAGGTGCAGCCAAGCCTCCCCCTTGCAAGTTGAAGGGACAAGGTCCTCATCCCAACATCCCATCCCCAAAAGGATGTGGTAGCTTGCAGGGGTGACCTATAAAAATCCAAAAGCCCCCTTTATGTAATAAGGGGGATCCCAAATATCCTCTCACCCGTGCCTAATGAGGAGTGAGTATAGAGTACATTAGTTCCCCTTATTACTCATTCCCATGAAAATGTCAAAAATAAACACCCACATGGCAGAAAAAACCCTTTAATAGAAATTCCATAAAAGAAATGAAACATTTTTCCACAATGTAAATACATTGTCAGTCAAGACTTGCCTTCCCTACAATGTTGCCCCACTGCAACAATGACCTTCCACCCAGCGATCTCAACCTGCTGCACTACTGCCACAAAATGAGAGATCCCTGGCTGGTTTGTGTATGTAAACAAATCAACTGGGGATGCTGGGTGTCATAATTGGTCAATGATGCCACCCTCAATTTCTGGTTGATTTATTTACAAACAGAAACCATCCAGGAATCTGTATATTGGCGGTGGCACAGGTACTGCTACTGCCTCTAAATGACAAATTCACACAATCTAGCTGGACAATTCCATTTTGTTTGTCAGTTTGCTAAACTGTGAACAGGCTGGGTAGAGGTCAAACAGGTGCACCTGTTGCTGCATGTCTGTATCTGCATCCATGCAGCCGCTGCATCTGTTTCTAAAAGTTGCCTTCATGCAGCTTGGGGTGGATGCTGACAACAAAAAAACTGGCTCATGTACAAAAGACAGGTGCTACGATCTGTCAAATTGAGCCCCAAAACAAATGCAAATGACATGGACAAAAATGATGAC
Source organism: Aquarana catesbeiana (assembly GCF_042186555.1). Lineage (NCBI taxonomy): Eukaryota > Metazoa > Chordata > Amphibia > Anura > Ranidae > Aquarana > Aquarana catesbeiana. The sequence continues at coordinate 761,718,751 of NC_133324.1, forward strand.
ATTGAACATTGAATGAAGAAATTGGTTTGGCATAAAACACTTAAGAGTCTCTTTTTAAAATAAAAAAACTCTAGCTGCTGTTTTTTCTTACCAAGTTTAGTTCCACTTGAAGGCCAGTTGCAGCACAGCAAACTTTATCCCCCACAAACAAAATATATATAATGTTTTTAAGTAGTTATATAGACATACTGTATGTAGGCAGGTTGTCTACTGTGTTCATTTTAGCTAGGCTTGTGTGGCTGCCCAGACTATGGGGGAAGGGGTTAATTCTGCTTTGCATTCCCTGCTTACGTTCGTGGGCTTTTTTGGGGTCCGGCCCCCCATCCTGTGATATATAAAAGGCAGAGGTTCAGACCCCTAGAGAGCACAGAGTAGCGGGCTAAGAATAGGAACCTTACAGGGATTGCTGAGACTTGTAGTTCATCTACGGAGCACCAGCCTCTCAGGATACATCCAAGCCATGGACTTCTCCAGTTGAGTGGTGCCAGTTATGGACTTCACCCGTAAGGACTTTACCTGTCCAGGTACGCTGGGGCAGCCACTGCATGTGGGGTACAAGTGAAGTCCTCGCACTCATTAAGGAGTCTACAACAGCACACTATGTTGGTATTTGTAGCATTGCAACAACAAAAGGTTACACTGCAGCCAGCTGTTAAAGTGGTACCTGGTTAGGTGACAGGTCCTCTGGTAACGAGGGGGTCCAGAATCACGGCTCCTTCCCAAGCAGTTCATCTCCATCAGTCACCGGGAGCGGATTAGGGTTACGGAGATCTATGGCCTGATCACTGGGTATTGAGAAGCAAGAGTTAAATTGAGCACATATGAGGTCCACGCTATGTGTTCTAGGGGACCCTATTCTGTTACAGGGAGTGAGGTAACAGAGGTACGTTGACTGGTGGAGTGGGCATATGCTCTGCATGTTCCTCCTAATGCAACACATAAACCTGTTCAAGTGTGTAGGACAAGGGACAGTATCCTTGGAAGAACTCTGCATATAACACTACACACATGTGGCTCATCTCTGAGTTGGGAGACCACCTTAATGTTTGATTTTCACAAGACCGTGGCCCTCACCTGCTCCATTGGTGAGCATGCCTTTGGGCAAGGTGTAACCCCTGTGCTAGAATGAGTGACCCCAGTAATCGCCTGACGTAGCCCAGAAGAACCCACCACAGGGTAAGCTTCCTATGTGACTCACACTTTGCGTCCAACGAGTTAATGGGAAACATATAGAGGAGGTGTCATCCATCTACTGCAACATGCACCCTACCCACATGTATAGGAAAAATTAAAATGTTTTGACTTTTTTATTGTTTGGTTCCTCGTAGAGCACTATATCTTTTGCACAGATCATATTTAAAACTTGTTAAAAATGTACCCCTGCTTTATGCAACCCAAAAATCATTGTTTTATTTTTTTTCTTGTTTTCCAAGGCACATGTCCAGCACCTTTACACAATGTGGTTTTGGAAATTAGTTTGGCAACTCTTAAATTGTTATCAGTTATTCATTGGGGTTGATTTGCTAAAGGCTAATAAGCTTTTCAGTGTGTAAGGGAAGTTGTGCTTTGCAAGGAAATTTGCTTGGTGAATGTGGTGAAGTTTTACTTTGCAAAGAATACCTAATCATGTCCGAGGAAAATGAAAAAAGTGCTCTGCGCTCTGCGCCCTGAGCCCACCCTTTTTTTAAGCCAATTAAAGCCTCAGGCTCTAATCATGTGCTTCAAAAAAAATTCTGAAATCCATGCATGCAGATTAGGGGTCGGGAGCATGGATTAGGGGGCGGTGCCCCTGTGCCCCTAATGGAATGGCAGCCACTGCATCCCTCCCTAAAAAAACAAATGCCCAGTATGGTGAGGAAGGTGGTTCCAGCACAAGAAGCAAGCATATTGGCACCTGCAACAAATATCAGCTGTTCCCACTATTATTGCAAACTTCCAAAAAGACAATTATTCTGAAAGTATAGTTTTACATTGTCAAGTGTAGCACCTTCTAGTGGTACTAGGATGTGTACAGTTAGATTTTTTGTAGTGTAGGAAAATTGAAATAAAGAACTGCAGTCTGCTCACATAATTTGTAATAAAAACATCTTTGTCATTCTGAAGCTTCCCTCCAACCACTTTGCATATTATTTTACATATACTGTGATTCTGTACTTGCCAAATATGCTTCAGAAATCTCCATTCTCTAAGTCTGGCTGCAAGCAATTTAACTTTGGGCAGCTGAAGCTGCTGCCTGTTCACTTCCTGGATTTATACAGACACACAGAGGCACACCTCCAGCTCTGCAGCCCTGATTGGCCCTCTTATGACTCATCCCCCCTCCCTTCCTGGCAAACTCTCACCAGAGTGAGAGAGAGCTGTGCATGATGTCCTAAGCCTAGGCTTTTTACCAGACAAGAAACGGGAAGTGTGCTGTATAAGGTATTTACTGGCAGAAAAAAAAAATGTTTTACTATCAAAAGTTAAAATAACAAAGGCAGAAGATTTAATAGATGGAAAGTTGAAAAAATGTCCGAAGTTCCGCTTTAAGGAGACTTGGCAGGCAGCCAAGCCTGTGTGTTTGATTCTGGGTTGCCAGGAAGCCAGGAAGAGCTGGGTGACTCACAGGCAGCATCACGGAGACCTCCTATTTCCTTCCAGAACATGCTAGAATTTTCTGGAAAGGAAAGAGGAGAAGTGGAGCTGCCTGTAGTGTTCTGAGGGCCCTATCCAATCCCCAGCTAGAATTGGCAGGGGGCAGGTCCCCTCAAATACTCAGGGTCAGCCTAGCTGGGGATGAGTGATGATCGGGTGGAAGATGGAGATGGAGTGTTAGGCTGTCTGGGCCTTTGAGGAAGCTCCCCAGTCTGGGGGGTGACCTTGGGCCTGGGCTCTGGTGCAGACGGGACCCTCTTACAACCCACAGAGGTGTTCTGACCAGGAGGCACAGGAGGAGCCAAAAGGGGCAGCAGGAGAACACTGCCGGGCAAGACTCTAGGTGTTCCACAGAGGCATCCAAGAGGGCTGGTGAGTGTTTTTAAACAGCCAGGAGTACTGGGGAGGTCCCCTGAGAGGGCTGGGAGAGTGCAGTCTGCGATGGGTGCAGAGCCAGTGGAGTGGACTGTGGTGGCACAGGCAGAGGAAAGAGGCAACTGCATCCAGGAGGGCTGGTAGGGCCTGAAGATGTGGTGCTGGGATCAGTAGCCACCTGAACAGCTAGCACTAGGACTACCAACATTTTCGCTACAACAAAGGGGCCCGCGGTCCCTGCCTGCAAAGGGCATCTGCTAGAACCTGGCGGTGTCAGGCCTAATATATAGTGCTAGCTGGTCCTGGAGAGTGAGATCAGTAATCAACGATGCGCTGGAGCTGGAAGTGAGGAGGTGTATATACAGTGCAAGGAGTGTATATAGTTGACATCCAGATTCTTTATTTCTTTAATCAAGTGCGCATCCCATACTTACCCTTACCCCATCCAAGTTTAATACCCCTAAATAAAAACAAAAACCAAAGTACAAGGACTGCTTTTTGACTCCTGAGTGTGTGCCTGACTGTACAGGGTGAGAGATGGGCCACAACTAACAGCAGCCCCTACGGTGGTACCGCTACACATATAGTGAGATATTGAGAAACAACTTGAGTCTGACAGGCTGAGCAGGATGATGAAAGTTTAACTAGAAAGCATAGCTATTAACCTCATAGATCACTTTGTCTGCAGACTGGACCAGTAGCCCAAACTGGCCAAATGATCTACAGAAGTTTTCTCATGACCACCCTCCAGTGTCCTTTCCAAGACAGCATTTAGTGCAGCAGGTGGCATCCTGACCAAAACTGCAGTTTTTTCTTGCATTAAGAAATTGACGTATATTAAATTAAGTCCTGTTTTGTGCTGTGCCTTTTGGTGTTCATTCAAACATGCACCATCATCATCACCACAACCGTCTTTGCCAGTCATTACTAACCAACACCCTCTAGACAGAATCATTTTCACCATATGAAGATTTACCCTGTATTCTAGTTCTGTTCAGAACTCAAATTTTTGGATTTTCCTTCACTATCAATCACAGGACAACTAGTCCAGTGCTACCAGTCTGTCATAAAGTACAACAATGTGCTAAATGCACTAATTATATATATATATATATATATATATATATATATATATATATATATATAATCTCACAAAAGTGAGTACACCCCTTACATTTTTGTAAATATTTTATTATATCTTTTCATGTGACAACACTGAAGAAATGACACTTTCCTACAATGTAAAGTAGTGAGTGTACAGCTTACATAACAGTTTATATTTGCTGTCCCTTCAAAATAACTCATCACACAGTCATTAATGTCTAAACCGCTGGCAACAAAAGTGAGTACAGGTCTAAGTGAAAATTTCCAAATTGGGCCCAATTAGCCATTTTCTCTTCCGGATGTCATGTGACTCGTTAGTGTTACAAGGTCTCAGGTGTGAATGGGAAGCAGGTGTGTTAAATTTGGTGTTATCGCTCTCACTCTCTCATACTGGTCACTGGAAGTTCAACCTGGCACCTCATGGCAAAGAACTATCTGAGGATCTGAAAAAACTATTTGTTGCTCTACATAAAGATGGCCTAAGCTATAAGAAGTTTGCCAAGACCCTGAAACTGAGCTGCAGCATGGTGACCAAGACCATACAGTGGTTTAACAGGACAGGTTCCACTCAGAACAGGCCTCCCCATGGTCGACCAAAGAAGTTGAGTGCATGTGTTTAGCATCCTATCCAGAGGTTGTCTTTGATAAATAGACATATGAGTGCTTCCAGCATCGCTGCAGAGGTTGAAGGGGTGGGGGGGGGTCAGCGTCAGAGCTCAGACTATACGCCGCACACTGTATCAATTTGGTCTTCATAGCTGTTGTCCCAGAAGGAAGCCTCTTCTAAAGATGATGCAGAAGAAAGCCCACAGTTTGCTGAAGACAAGCAGACTAAGGAAATAGATTACTGGAACCATGTCCTGTGGTCTGATGAGACCAAGATAAACTTATTTGGTTCAGGTGGTGTCAAACATGTGTGGCTGCAACAAGGTGGGGAGTGCAAAGACAAGTGTGTCTTGCCAAGTTGCCAACAGTCAAGCATGGTGGAGGGAGTGTCATGGTCTGGGGCTGCATGAGTGCTGCCGGAACTGGGGAGCTACAGTTCATTGAAGGAACCATGAATGCCAACATGTTCTGTGACATACTGAAGCAGAGCATGATCCCCTCCTTTGACTGGGCCACAGGGCAGTATTGCAACATGATAACAACCCCAAACACGCCTCCAAGATGACCACTGTCTTGCTAAAGAAGCTGAGGGTAAAGGTGATGGACTGGCCAAGCATGTCTCCAGACCTAAACCCTATTGAGCATCTGTGGGGCATCCTCAAATGGAAGGCGGAGGAGCGCAAGGTCTCTAACATCCACCAGCTCCGTGAAGTTGTCATGGAGGAGTGGAAGAGGACTCCAGTGGCAACCTGTGAAGCTCTAGTGAACTTCATGCCCAAGAGGTTTAAGGCAGTGCTGGGAAATAATGGTGGCCACACAAAATATTTACACTTTGGGCCCAATTTGGACATTTCCACTTAGGGGTGTACTCACTTTTGTTGCCGGCGGTTTAGACATTAATGGCTGCGTGTTGAGTTATTTTGAGGGGACAGCAAATTTACACTGTTATACAAGCTGTACACTCACTACTTAACATTAAAGCAAGGTGTCATTTCTTTAGTGTTGTCACATAAAAAGATATAATAAAATATTTACAAAAATGTGAGGGGTGTACACACTTTTGTGAGATACTGTATATATTGTATATTCTGTATCTATATAGTGGCATCTCTATTGGTTTGTTATTATTATTAATAAGACTATAAACAGGATAACTAATTTAAGTGTCATGAACCATAAAGGTTCACATACAATCAAGTGTTAGTATCGCATACAAAGGTATCATAACGTAAAAAGAAAAGTAAGGCATTGCCTAACAGAGAAGGCTTAATTAAGAGCCCACACAGGGGCACATGGGACAAGTTACATGGGACAAGTTACTGCAACAGATGTATGTGGCAACAATATATACTGAAATGCCAATATTTAACAGTGTAGAGTTGCTGTATATAAAAAGAGGCAAGATGTCAACCCTACATACATAGGCACAGTTGGTTTTAGGGTAGGTATTTAAGTTAAGTGCAAAACTTCAGGACCTCAGTAGAGAGGACAGAAAGAGAAGAAGAACTAATAGCACAATATGACATCTCAGGGACATTTCCATGTACCAGAGGACTAGAAAAAAAAAAGAGGGGGGGGGCATCTAGGAGAGGAGTAGGAAGTCCCGGGGAGGGGACTTAATGTGCAACAGTGGCATTCCAGACTAATACATAAAGGTAGGACATCATGGAAGAAAAAGGGATTCATCAAAATTGGAAGGAAAGTAGTGTGAAACCCAAGATCCATTTGCATTTATAAACTCTGTCTAGGTATACCACCTCTATTTTAGCGTGGATCATGACCCTGGTAACCCTGTTTTTGGTTTCTACAGTGCAACGGTGAGGGGACTTCCAGGGCTTAGCAATCGTCTGTTTAGCTGCGGTTGTAACCTGCAGGAGAAGCTTGAATTGTCAGTACTGAGAAAGGCTATTGTTGGATCAGCTGTCAGCTGAGCATCAAAAAGCATAGACAATATGGGAAAGATTTCAGCCCAAAAAGTTTGAACTATTGGGCAGTCCCACCAGATATGGTAATGAGTACCTGGTGTAACGCAGCCACGAAAACAGGAGGGGGAGTACCCCGGAAGGTATTTTGCAATCCTGGCAGGGACCAGGTACGCTCTCAAGAGGACCTTATAGTTAGTTTCCATGGCGACCCCATTTTGAGATGAGGACTTAGTGGCTGACCAATTTGCGGGCAGGTCATCATGTTCCAAACAAAGTCTGAGATCTCTCTACAGTTTGGCGATATATGAGGGAATGGTATCAGGCAGAGGTCTTAGTAGTTGAGCGTAAAAAGTAGAGATAAGTCCTTGTGCATGGGGGACATCCTTACAAGTATGTTCAAAGCTGGTTGAGGGGGACTTCCGGCCGGATGTGATCGAGGCAGCACACCTTCCTCCACAGCTCCGTTACTCCTGCTTAATCTCCGTGATATTGGAGTATATGCACCAGCTCATATAGCTTCATATCTGACAGGGGAGAGAACGCTGATCTCAGCAATGCCTTCATCAGCCTCTAAGAAGACCGCTAAGGCACTGTCGGATCAGAGAAAGACCCGCTCCATTAAGGATACGGTGCCTAGCCCCGCCCCCGCCATCTTGTCTTCCCCGCTGAAGGAACAGCGCACCAAAACGACAGCTGGTAAGATACACACAGGTTAAGGACACAGGGGGGACTGCTGTGGTTACTGAACAGACTCCTGCTGTAGACACTGAGGCAATCACCAGGCCAATCTTAGAGGCAATAAGTGCTAGTAAAGCAGAACTCATGGGGCGCATAGATCACCTCTCATCTGAGTGCAACTTGATTAGACACGATTTGGATAAGATTCGGGGCCGTCTGAGTGCAGTGGAGACACGTGTTTCTGACATAGAAGACACCTCTCGTGATCATGGAGCCCAACTAGCTGAACTTAGAGACAAAGTTAGGTCCCTACAACACAAGGCTACAGATGCAGAAGACCGCCACAGAAGGAATAACATCGAAGTGGTGGGACTCCCTGAGGGGGCTGAGGGAGACAGGCCTGCACAATTTGCCGAGCACTTCTTTAAACAGCTGCTATCCATGCAAGATATGCCTCCTACTTATGTAGTCGAGCAAGCTCATAGGGTTCCTGCTGGCAGCAGACCCCCAGGTGCCTTCCCTCGACCGTTCCTGGTTCGCTTTTTGAACTTCCGTGACCAAGACATGATCCTGACTCAGGCCAGAAAATTACAAGAGCTAAAACACGACAACGCACGGGTAATGCTGTTTCCAGATTTCTCGGCTGCGACACAACAGAAACGCCGATCGTTTACTGAGGTCCGAAGACGCCTGAGAGAAAAGGAAGTTAAATGCAGTATGCTGTACCCTAGAAGCTTAGAGTCCAGCATAAAGGATCGGTAAAAAAATTTTGAGCACCCAGAAGAGGCCTGTGAATGGATGGACAAAGAACTTTAATCTCCTGGGGAAGATATGCCAACCTGCAACTGAAACGGGTATGTTTTATTGCATATTTTGTTTTTGTTTTGTTTTTTCTTTTTTCTTTCATCTTGCTCATGCCCATCAAGATATGGGATCTCAATGTGTCGACCACTCAGCCATGCGGATATTAGGGGGTCGGTTGTTTTCAACCCCTAATGCCGCGTACACATGACCGGACTTTACGGCATACTTTGCCCAGCGGACTTTTCGACGGACTTTAGGAATGAACGGACTTGCCTACACAGGTTCAACCAAAGTCCGATGGATTCGTACGTGATGACGTACGACCGGACTAAAACAAGGAAGTTCATAGCCAGTAGCCAATAGCTGCCCTAGCTTCGGTTTTTGTCCGTCGGACTAGCATACAGACGAGTGGACTTTTCGACCGGACTCAAGTCCATCGGATATATTTGAAACATGTTTCAAATCTAAGTCCGTCAAACTTTTGAGAAAAAAAAAGTCCGCTGGAGGCCACACACGATCGAATTGTCCGACGGACTCCGGTACACCGGACCAAGTATGCTGGAAAGTCCGCTCGTGTGTACGCGGCATAAGAAGTAGTAACCTTAGGGTTCTGGACTTCTTGCACCTCTTACTGCCTTTTCAGGGAGATGGTCGGATAATGAAGTTATCCAAGGACATGGCTAACACCCATCCTTCAGTATCTACAATATAAATACCACATATCATTGATACCCTCCAAGTGTTTTCAGACTTGGTTCTGTGGATTCTAAATTTTATGAAGAGATGCCATCTTCCCCCTGTACTGCAGACCATGGTTATGGTGTTCTGTTTTATATTTTTTTAATTTATTCTGTGTTTTTGTGATTTTTACATACGCTTTTTCTTCTCTGTTTACACCTCCCATGAGGTTTTCATATACGCAGCTTTTTCTACTATCATAAGTGACTCCACTAGTTTTCGTCGGAGCATGTGGAGGTATTATGGACCAGTAAAGGAACTGCTGAACTTTCGATTGCTGCGGCTGGAATTCACCGTAATTTTTTTTTGTTGTTTTTTTCAGGGATTAAGCTATATGCCGGACTGGGTTTGTTTGTTTGTGGAATAAAAGCAAGGGCGGGATGCTCTAGTGCCTCAGCTCGACATAGGGGTTCATGTCTTAACTTTGTTTTCCTTGCAGATATGATGGATACTATATCTGGGGGTAACCCCCCTTTCCAGATGATTCCCCGGTTTATGTTTGACAGTAGCAGATGTAATGATGGATGATATTAGGATTCTGTCTTGGAATGTTCGAGGCCTCAATCACAAACTTAAGAGGGCCTCAATATTCCAATATCTTAAACAGATCCGACCACATATCATACTCCTACAGGAGACACACCTCGATGGTAGTAGAATCCACGTTTGCTAGAGGAGTCTCTATCCTAATTTGTAGAACTCTACCCCGCACGATTCATCAAGTGTTTACTGACCCAGGTGGTAGATATGTGTCAATAGTCATAGATATATGTCATAAAACTATCATGATCGTAAATATTTATGTACCTTCTCCCTTTCAGGTTAAGATATTATATGACCTCTTGACTAAAATGGCACCATATGCTCACCTCCCTGTGGTGGTATTGGGGGATTTCAATGCTGTCCTTGATGCGGTGTTGGACACCTCCAACCCGGCTAGGGGGGGTTCCACTGATCTGAATGGATGGAGGTCTGTGGCGGATCTTACGGAGTTGTGGCGCTGCAAGCACCCAACTGATAGATGGCCAACAAATGTATGTGGCAACGGCCCACAGGTCTTCAGCCAGGATAGATCTCACCTTCGGGAATAATCTTCTGCTACCATATGTGAAGGATATAACATATTTGGCCTGTGGTCTGACTGATCACAACCCCCTTGCAGTTACTCTGACTTTTGCCTCGGGAGCAAAAAGAAGAAGTTGGTGACTCTAGCCCAGATGGTTACAAAATGAGCAAGTTTCTACCCAGATGACTGAGGACATACAGTTGTATTGGTCCTCTAATATTGATACAGCGGACCCTCACATCGTATGGGATGCCTTTAAGGCAGTGGCAAGGGGGGATTATATCTCTGCCATTAAAACAGCATGCAAACAGGACAGGGAAGAGACTGAGCTTTTACAACAGCAGGAAAGGGAAAATGCCAGGGCCCATGCGGAGTCCTCTACGAGGGCCTCGTATGACGCCTTGCTGGAGGCGAGACGTTCCATATCCATGCATTTCACGAGTCAAGCCCGTGCAGACATGGCAAAAAGGGCTCAGACAGTCTTTGCGGAGGGAGATAAGAACGGAAAACTTTTGGCCATGTTGGTTGCTGATTACCATCCGCTTACCAGCATTCCAGTCATCAAAGATCAGGGGGGAATTCTGATTAGTGAAGCAGGGCATATTATGCAGGAATTTGTCAGGTTTTACTCTTCTCTCTACTCCCTAATCCCTTCATATGACCCAGCAGACTTGGACTCCCTTTTAGGTGATCTATCAATACCAAAACTTTCAGAAACTGACAGGAATAATTTAGAGGCTAAAATTACGACCAAGGAAATTGAGCAGGCAATATTTACATTTCCCCAGAACAAGGCCCCTGGACCGGATGGGTTTCCAGCGGATTTCTATAAGGCTAATGTTGAGGTCCTGGCCCCTAGAATTAATTTACTCCTGGAATACTGCCATGAACACGACACCTTGCCTGACTCTATGCTGGAGGCCTATATGGTTCTTCTATTAAAACCAGGGAAAGACCTACAGGAGTGTGCATCATACCGGCCAATAGCTCTGTTGAATACAGACTTAAAAATTTTAACAAATATATTGGCCCTTAGATTGGCTGCAGTACTCCCCTCTATTATCAACATTGATCAAACAGGCTGTATGCCGGGGAAGTCGACCGATACCAACTTAAGAAGACTATTCACAGACTTACAAATTCAGTCAAGGGCTCCCAGCGCTATAATAGTAGTCTCTATTGATTTTGAAAAGGTCTTTTACTCTGTAGACTGGCTGTTTATGTTTAAGGTCTTGGAGAATATGGGAATTGGCCCACGCTTCAGAAAATGGGTAGCCATGCTATATAGACATCCGAAAGCGGCAGTCCGATTGGGATCATCCACTTCGGATTTTTTTGAAGTGGGAAGGGGAACTCGGCAGGGCTGCCCGTTATCCCCTTTCCTGCTTGCCATTGCCCTGGAACCTCTGGCGGTAGCACTGAGGTCATCTAGAGCAATAAGATCCATACGGGTAGGCACAATAGATGAGTCCCTGGCACTATCCGCAGATGACATGTTATTGTTCCTTGATGACCCGGGGGACTCCTTAAGAGCGGCTCTAGAAATCATTGACCACTTTGCAACCTTCTCAGGATTAAAAGTGAATTGGGGTAAGTCATCCATTCTGCCAATAGACCCAGGGGCCAGAGCAGGAGCAGATCCTAATCTGCCATTGCAGTGGGTCACGTCCATCAAATATCTGGGAGTACAGATCACAGCGAATGTTCAGGATTAGATGCCCCTTAATTTGCTACCTCTGATAACATTGTTAAAACAAAAGGTCCAAACATGGACAAAACTCCCGCTGTCCCTAATAAGTCGCATCAGTTTGTTAAAAATGAAATTTCCCTGTTATCCTATACTTCCTGAGACAAGCACCTGTCTGGATTCCGAAATCATATTTTCGGAAGTTGGACAGTATCATCTCATCTTTTATCTGGGCTCCCAAGTCTCCAAGAATAGGTCTTAAGTTACTGCAGGAACCTGGGGATCAAGGGGGCCTGGCATTGCCTGATTGGCAAAAATATTATATAGCGGGGAAAATGGTTTTCGCTCATAGGTGGTTGATAGCTGAGGATGGTGATGCGGCTACAGTATTGGAGGCGGCCCACTTAGGGTCATATGACAGTCTCCGATTTGCCTTGTTTAGGGGCTCCAGGTCAGAGCTGCCTCTGATGCTAACAATGAAAGCCACTATTAAGGCTGGGAAACAGCAGTGAAATTGGCATGCCCTAGTTATGGGGGGGTGTCGCCTTCAACTCCCATGTGGATGAACCCGGCTTTACCTCAATTCTTCAACTTACCAGATCCCATGATTTCGGCAGTTAAAGGAATCAAGACATTAACCACATACCGACCGGGCCATAGCCGAAAGACGGCCACAGCGCGGTCGGCTTATCCTGGGAGCACGTCCATGGACGTCCTCCCAGAATACTGCTCTCGCGCGCCCCCTGGGGCGCGCACCCGAGAACTTCCGTGACCGCCGGGTCCAGAGGACCCGGCGCATCACGGATCACGGTGAACGGCCGCTAATCGCGGCCGTTTACCATGTGATCGCTCCGTCAAATGACGGAGCGATCACATGTAAACAAACCGGCGTTATGTCATGACGCCGGTTCCTCCCTCCCCTCTGTGTACCGATCGGTACAGAAGGGGAGGAGCGGGGGAGGGATCGGATGGTAGTAGCGTTGTGGGCTGCATCTGTAGTGCCCACAACGCTGCTCTGTGACAAATACAGTCACATCCAGCCATCCATCCCTCCATGCTCAGCCATCCCTCCATACTATAATACCCCACAATACTCTGCACTACTCTACAATACCCCGCACTACTCTGCAACACCCCACAATACCCCGCAATACCCCACAATACCCCGCAATACTCTGCAACACCCCACAATACCCCGCAATACCCCACAATACCCCGCACTACTCTGCAACACCCCACAATACCCCGCAATACCCCACAATACCCCGCACTACTCTGCAACACCCCATAATACCCCGCAATACCCCACAATACCCCGCACTACTCTGCAACACCCCACAATACCCCACAATACCCCGCACTACTCTGCAACACTCCACAATACCCCACAATACCCCGCAATACCCCACAATAAACAGCAATACCCCACAATACTCCGCAACACCCCACAATACCCCGCAATACCCCACAATACCCAGCACTACTCTGCAACACCCCACAATACCCCGCACTACTCTGCAACACTCCACAATACCCCGCAATACCCCACAATAAACAGCAATACCCCACAATACTCCGCAACACCCCACAATACCCCGCAATACCCCACAATACTCCGCAACACCCCACAATACTCTTCAATACCCTGCAATACCCCGCAATACTCTGCACTACTCCACAACACCCCGCAATACTCTGCAATACTCTGCACTACTCCACTACACCCCGCAATACTCTGCAATACTCTGTACTACTCTGCAACACCCCGCAATACTCTGCAACACCCCGCAATACTCTGCAACACCCCGCAATACTCTGCAACACCCTGCAATACCCAGCCATACTCGGCGATACCCTGCCATGCGCAGCCATACCCTGCCATGCGCAGCCATGCTCGGCCATATTCAGCTGTACTCGGCCTCTGTATGTGGCCAGGCTGTGGAAGTCTCACACATGGGGTATCGCCGTACTCAGGGGGAGTAGGTGAATCTATTTCGGGGTGTCATTTTTGGTATGTACATGTTATGTGTTCGAAATATTGTATAACTGGACAACTTTGTGTTAAAAAAAAATGTGTTTTAACCACTTCCTGCCCGCCGGCCATCATACGACGTCCTTGACTTTGTGTGGGGATATCTGAATGATGGGTGCAGCTACAGGCATCATTCAGATATCATCTTTTTCAGCCGGCGATTCCCTACACCATAGGAATGATCATAGCGGCTATTCCACTGCTTGATTGTTCTTATGGGAGGCGAGAGGGGACCTCCCCCCCTTCCCGCCGCCCTCCGGTGCTTCTACCGCCTCACCACTACGATCGAAGCCAGGATCGTTTTTTTTTTTTTTTTTTTTTTTTATTTCAGGCTTCCCAGCCTAGAGGTGAGATGTGGGGTCTTATTGACCCCATATCTCACTGTAAAGAGGACCTGTCATGCCATATTCCTATTACAAGGGATGTTTACATTCCTTGTAATAGGAATAAAAGTGATCAAAATTTTTTTTTTTTTGGAAAAAAGTGTCAAACTAAAATAAATAAAGTAAAATGAACAATAAAAAAAAAAAAAAAAATTTTAAAGTGCCCCTGTCCGTGTGCTCGCATGCAGAAGGGAATGCACACGTAAGTCCCGCCCACATATGAAAACGGTGTTCAAACCACACATGTGAGGTATCGGTGCGAACGTTAGAGTGAGAGAAATCATTTTGGCCCTAGACCTCCTCTGTAACTCAAAACATGTAACCAGTAAAAAATGTTAAAGCGTCGCCTATGGGGATTTTTAAGTAGCGAAGTTTGGCGCTATTCCACGAGCGTTTGCAATTTTGAAGAATGACATGTTAGGTATCTATTTACTCGGCGTAACTTCATCTTTCACATTATGCAAAAACATTGGGCCAACTTTACTGTTTTTGTTTTTTTTTAAAGCACAAAACTGTTTTTTCCCCCAAAAAAAGCGTTCAAAAAATTGCTGCGCAAATACCTTGCAAGATAAAAAGTTGCAACAACCACCATTGTATTCTCTAGGGTCTTTGCTAAAAAAAACATATATAATGTTTTGGGGTTCTATGTAATTTTCTAGCAAATAAATGATGATTTTTACATTTAGGAGAGAAATGTCAGAATTGGCCTGGGTGCTCCAGAACGCCTGGAGGTGCTCCGTGCATGTTGGGCCTCTGTATGTGGCCACGCTGTGTAAAAGTCTCATACATGTGGTATTGCCATACTCGGGAGTAATAGCAGAATGTGTTTTGGGGTGTAATTTGTGGTATGCATATGCGGTGTGTGAGAAATAACCTGCTAATATGACATTTTTGTGGAAAAAAAAAAAAGAAAAAAAAAATCTTGATTTTGCAAAGAATCGTGGGAAAAATTGACAACTTCAAAAAACTCACCCTGCCTCTTACTAAATACCTTGGAATGTCTTCTTTCCAAAAAGGGGTCATTTGGGGGGTATTTGTACTTTTCTGGCATGTTAGGGTCTCAAGAATATAGATAGTCCATCAGTAATTTAGGTATGATCAATTTTCAGATATTGGCACCATAGCTTTTGGACTCTATAACTTTCACAAAGACCAAATAATTTACACCGATTTGTACTTATTTTTTACCAAAGATATGTAGCAGTATAAATTGTGGCCAAAATTTACGAAGAAAAATTACTAAATTTGCTAAATTTTATAACGGAAACAAAGAAAATTTCATTTTTTTACCGAATTTTCAGTCTTTTTTCTTTTATAGCGCAAAAAATAAAGAACCTAGCGGTGATTAAATACCACCAAAAGAAAGCTCTATTTGTGTGAAAAAAAGGACAAAAATTTCATATGGGTACAGTGTTGCATGACTGAGTAATTGTCATTCAAAATGTGAGAGCACCGAAAGCTGAAAATTGGTCTGGTTAGGAAGGGGGTTTAAGTGCCCAGTAGGCAAGTGGTTAAAAGATATAACAACATATGGTGAGCTATTAAGCTTTTCTCAATTACAATCGAGACATGATCTTCCCAATTCATATCTATTTAGGTTTCTGCAGGTTCGACACGCCAGGTGCAGTTCTGAGAAACGTTGTTGACAGATGAGAGTTTAGTCAAGCCTCTCTCAAGCACTTACAAAGAATTACAAAGAATTGTTTAAGGTAACCCCACTGGCGATCACCAGATGCAGGGAGAGATGGGAGGTGGAGGTCCCGGATGTACAGGGGAGGATTGGGGCGATCTATGGACCCAGCCATTTAAACATCTAGTGTCTGCAAGGGACAGGTTGATCCAGTTCAAGTTTTTGCATAGAAGTTATTATACCCCAGCTAGATGCTAGCAATGCTCTCACTCACCTGCGGATGCTGACCACATTTTCTGGAGCTGCCCCCATATTCAAAGATTTTGGATTGATATTACGAGGCACCGAGTATCTCCTCCTGGAAGGGCTTTGTGAACTCCATGTTACCTTACTACAAAGCTACATATGAGGCCAGAGGTTGCATGAAAAAATTTGATAGGGTGTGGCAATCGTGGTTTAACTCTAGCAACACGGTAGGATAGTGGAAGATGTGTAATAAATTAGGGTTTTTCTAATTGGACAAATTAAGTATTCTGGAGGTTTTGTATATTATAATATATATTGCTAGAGTCACTTTACGCTGCTGTCATTGTTATATTAACATTTATACAAGTATACCCTCCAGGTTTTCTTTTTTTTTTTCTTTTTCATGCGGAACTTAAACTCCTATTATCTTGTCGAGCTGTGGTTCGTGGGTGGAGGGTGGGGGGAGTTGGGGGGGGGGGATGGGGAGTATTTTAGACAGTAGGTCTTTGTTAGATAGGCATGAGGTCATGTTGACCTACCATGGACAGTGTCCTATACGACACGTCCAAATGTTTTATGTTACAATTTAAAAACCAATAAACAGAATTTATAAAAAAAAAAAAAAACTGGTTGAGGGGGAGAGGGATGAATCAGATTATAGAAGAAGAGTGAGGAAATGTTTAATCTGAAGGCATCTGAAGAGCTAAGTACAGGGGAAATCGAAAGTTTCTTACAGAGCTGGAAAAGACTTAAAGGAAGTGGAGGTCATCAGGTTGTGGGCGGGAGAGGTCCAGGCTAGGTAGAAGGCAGGGTTGTGCAAAAGGGATAACAGCAGATTGTGAGGTGATTGGAGACCGTATCTGGACTTCAATCCATCATATAGGGTCACGATGAAATGTCGCGTTACAGGGTTAGAGAGGTTCCGGTGGTCAGAGGGGCAAAGCAGAATTGGCAACTAAGCTATTGGCAACAAAGCTATCCAAAATTGGATTTCAACAGTTGCATGGTATTTAGGCAGTTGGGCTAAATGTGCTGCCTGGTAGTATTTAGTGAAATTTGGTAGGTCGAGACCACCTTAAAGTCCTATTTTATTTCTCAATGCCCACCAACACCAGATTTTGGTGTGAACTTAAGCCAAGGACATGAGGCTATTTGCCTTGCCCTTGCACTCTGACTGCATTGGCCAAAGTAGCCCAACACTAATGGTGAGAAAAAACTCAAACAATGAAATTAAATAAATTATAAGGCAAAATACAGTTGTTACAAGTATGTAGACTTATTAATTGTCTACGATTTGGCTAGTCGAATGTGCGTTTTTCAGTGAATGACCAATAAATCAGCAGGTCTACCAGAAAAATAAATATTCTTATTTGTAAAAATGTCTTGTCTAGCCTTCCTCTTTGAAGCAGAACATTATGAACCTGCAAAACACATAGGTGTTATCAGGAGCCTGCTCATGAAAAATCAATATAAATGACTTTAGAGTTGCATTTCTGAGTTATTTACAAAGATGTTCCAGAGAGAGGTGTTTCTTTCTGAGACTATATTCTCTATAATCTAGGATATGATTCACTTTACACACAGTCATCCTTTATCGAATGTGTGAGATTGCATTTGTCAGCTAGTCATTTTTTGCTGGGATGACAGCACTTTGCCCAGCAGACTACAGACCCATTGTTCTAAATATAACATTCTAACAAGTAGAAGGAAAGACATCTTCTTAGGAAGCAATTGCTTGTTTAGAAGTTCAAAAAACTATAGATTATTTGTTTATGAAATAATCTATAGTCTGCAAAAACCTAAAATGTGTCATTTTTTTAATTATCATGCTGAGGTCAGCTGGCAGCTTTTTAAGGGGCATGTGTAAGTATCACAAATGAAGTAAAGCACCATAGAAAAAAAACAGCACAACCACATGAAATTCTACCTGCAGGCTCAGAGGCGGCTCTCTAATTAGGCAAAAAAGGCGGTCCCAGGGGCCTCGCGGCCGCCTAATTTGCCTGATTTGTGCGTGGGAGAATGGGAGGGAATGTCCCCCGGTTAATGTCCCCAAGTTGGCAGGGTGAGCGCGCCGGACTGGTAAAGGATCGCCGAGGAGGTGGAGCTGCCGGATGCTGCTGAACCCACCAGGAGGTAGGGGCGGACTTGGCTGGGGGGCAGGGGAGGCCTCGTAAAAATGCGCCTACTCCATACCGCAGCAGACAGCCATGACACCCGCTGGCAGCCACTACACTGTCTGGTTATATTTGCAGCAGAGCGGTGCGACCGTGCGAGTATGCTTAGTGATATGACATGAGTCCAACTGAACGGATGCATTGACTGTCTTCCCTGTCAGGCAGAGTGATTTCTGCCCGACAGGAGCTTCCTAGTCCTGCCCGGCGTGATGTCATTCACAGACCGGGAGGCTGGAGAGTGCTGCTGCAATGACCTGCAAGAAGCCAGTTAAGCGCCGTGCAAAAGTGCAAGTAAGTTTTCAGAGGCTAAAAGCTAACCTAAGGCAGTGTTGTCACAGTGGCTTTGCCGTGTTAACTGCCTGAAGTGAGTAACTCTTTGGGGGGGCAGGGGTTAATTTACAATGGTATTTTTAATATGTAGCATGAAGGAGGTTAATGTACTGCCACTTGTCACTGACCTGTTTGTGCTGCATTAGTGACACCAGTGTCAGTGTTAATTAACCCCTATTTGGTGCAGCATGAAAGGGTTCATAAACACTGATACTGGTGTCACTAATTCAGCACAAAGGGGTTAAACTGCCACTGGTCACTAATTCATCAGTGACCAGTGGTGTATTTGATACTGCCCACCTCCCATACGCTCCTCATCCCTTTCATGTACATACCACCCACCTACATACACTCCGCACCCCTCTCATGTACACACCACCCACCTCCATACACTCCGCACCCCTCTCATGTACATACCACCAACCTCCATACACTCCGCACCCCTCTCATGTACATACCACCCACTTCCATACACTCTGACACCTTTTGGTTTCTTTAGTGAGATATCAGGGTCTAAACGGACCCCTGAAGTCTCACTATTGAGACAGAGAAAGGGACAGAGGAAACACATTCCCCATTTCCTTTCTCTGTAACCTCAGCTGCACTGCAGATGAATGAACAGGAGACAGAGGCTCCTGTTAATTCATAAACTACAGCATAGTAAACACAGTTTACTGTGCTTCAGTTATGAATGAACACAGTAAGGGATCAGTACCGATCACTCACTGTGTTCTTTTATTAAAGATAGGGGCTGGTAAATGACATTTACCAGCCCCTTTTTCCCACCTCGATCCTGAATATCCCCCACAGCAGTCAGCGAGAGAGCAGAGGAAGGAAGTTGGCAGCGCTGTGGAGGGGCACACCGTTATTTTTTATCGCTTGAATTATTTTTCCCATTATGCATTATGGGCATGAGTGGGGCCTCATGTCCAAGTTTTACCTAAGGCCTCACAAAACCTAGAGCCGCTTCTGTGCAGGCTGATTTACATGCTCTCCAACAGTTTGCATTCACAAATTGGAACAAATTTAAAATGTAATTTGACATCTGATTTGTTGCCTATGAAGTGCTTATCATTTTTAATAGCTTTGTCTGTTATCCCCTCTCGTCTGTAATAAATGTAACTTGACATCTGAATTGTTGCTTATTAAATGCTTATCCATTTTAATAGCTTTGTCTGTTTCTGTCCCCCTGTTTGTACTAAATCTTAGTAATAAACTTGCTACTTTCTGCACTCTCTGAATTAAGAGCAGACAAGCTCACAAAACAAAAGGTTTTTTTTTCTATGTGGTCTGTAGAAAATATGACAACACAGTGGGGTTGATTTACTAAAACTGGAGAGTGCAAAATATGGTGCAGTTCTGAATAGAAACCAATCAGCATCCAGTTTGTTTGTCAAAACGTAACTGAACAAGCTGAAGTTAAAAGCTGATTGGCTACCATTAGGGATGAGCCGAACACCCCCCGGTTCGGACCAGAACATGCGAACAGGCAGAAAATTTGGACTAACATGCGAACACTGTTAAAGTCTATGGGACATGAACATGAAAAATTAAAAGTGCTTGTTTTAAAAGCTTATATGCAGGTTATTGCCATTAAAAGACTATGGGGACCCGAGTCCTGCCCCAGGGGACATATATCAATGCAAAAAAAAGTTTTAAAAACGGACGTTTTTTTCAGGAGCATTGATTTTAATAATGCTTAAAGTGAAACAATAAAAATGAAATATTCCTTTCAATATCGTGCCTGGGGGGTGTTCTTTCACATATTTAGAACAATACCACAGGAAAATGACATTTCTAAAGGAAAAAAATCTCATACAAAACTGCTTGCGGCTGTAATGAATTGTTGGATCCCAGCAATATAGATAAATATCATTGAAAAAACCGGCATGAGTTGTCATCCACCCCCAGTCCATTACCAGGCCCTTTGGGTCTGGTATAAATATTAAGGGGAACCCCGCACCAAAATTAAAGAAAAAATGCGTAGGGGTCCCCCCAAAATCCATACTATGCACTTCAGGTCTGGTATGGATATTAAGGGGAACCCTGCACCAATTTTTTTTAATGGTGTAGGGGCCCCCCAAAATCCATATCAAGCCCCCAAAACACTTTGTCCCCATGTTGATGGGGACAAGGGCCTTGTCCCCACAACCATAGCCCAGTGGTTGTGGGGGTCTGCGGGCGGGGGGCTTATTGGAATCTGGAAGCTCCCTTTAACAAGGGGACCCCCAGATGCCGCACCCCTATGTGAATGGGTATCGGGGGGTACATTGTACCCTGATACAAAAAGTGTCAAAAATAGTCAAAATAACAGTAGACAGTTTGGGACAAATCCTTTATTAAAATATATTTTAAAAAAGGCCTGCGATGTAAATCCATCGTTCATCACACAACCGACAAACTGAAAAAAAAAAAATGCAACAACTCTGCCTCCATGGGAGACTCCCACCGACTGAAGCCTCTTTGTGATGACAGCTGTTATATAGCTGAGTGCGGGGCCACCTGGTGACGTAAACGGGTGACTTCGTCCCTCCTGACACCACGTGACGTCGGAGGAAGGCAGGGCCACACGGTGACATAAACGAATGACCCCGCCTTCCTCTGATGTCACATGGGCGCGGTCACCCATTTACGTCATCGGGTGGCCCTGCCCTCAGCTATATAACAGCTGTCATCATGAAGAAGCTTCAGTCGGCGAGAGCCTCCCATGGAGGCGGAGTTGTTGTGGGGTTTTTTCGGTTCGTCAGGCGGCGTGATGTACGATGGATTTACATCGCAGGACATTTTTATTTTTTTATTTTTTAATAAAGGATTTGTCCCAAACTGTCTACTGTCATTTTTACTATTTTTGACACTTTTTTTGGTGGATGTGTAGGGGTACAATGTACCCCATACCCATTCACATGGGGAGGGCCGGGATCTGGGGGTCCCTTTGTTAAAGGGGGCTTCCAGATTCCGATAAGCCCCCTGCCCGCAGACCCCCACAACCACCAGGCAAGGGTTGTGGGGATGAGGCCCTTGACCCCATCAACATGGGGACAAGGTGCTTTGGGCGGGACCCCAAAGCACCCTCCCCATGTTGAGGGCATGTGGCCTGGTACGGTTCAGGAGGGGGGTGCTCTCTTGCCCCCCCTTTTCCTACGGCCTGCCAGGTTGCGTGCTCAGATAAGGGTCTGGTATGGACTTTGGGGGGACCCCTATGCCATTGTTTTTAAAAATTTTGGTGCAGGGTTCCCTTTAAAATCCATACCAGACCTGAAGGACCTGGTATGGATTTTGGGGGGACCCCTACACCATTTTTTAACAAAAAAATTGGTGCAAGGTTCCCCTTAATATCCATACCAGACCTGAAGGACCTGGTATGAATTTTGGGGGGACCCACACACATTTTTTTATTTTGGTGCGGGGTTCCCCTTAATATTCATACCAGACCCTGGTAATGGACTGGGGGGACCCATGTTGTTTTTTTCAATGATTTTTATCTATATTGCCAGGATTTGACAATTCATTACAGCCATAAGCAGTTTTGAATGAGATTTTTTTCCCTTAGAGATGTAATTTTGCTGTGGTATTGTTATAAACATAGGAAAAATGCGCTACTTTGCAGGCATACTAAGGACACCCCCCAGGCACGATATTTAAAGGAATTTTTCATTTTTATTGTTTCACTTTAAGCATTATTAAAATCACTGCTCCTGAAAAAACTGCCATTTTTAAAACTTTTTTTGCATTGAGACATGTCACCTGGGGCAGGACCCAGGTCCCCATACACTTTTTATGGCAATAACTTGCATATAAGCCTTTAAATAAGCACTTTTGGTTTTTCATGTTAGCGTCCCATAGACTTTAACAGTATTCCACGGCTTTCAAATTTGCCACGAACACCGCATAATGTTCGCTGTTCGGTGAACAGGCGAACATCGGGCTCATCCCTGGCTACCATACACAGCTTTGCCAGATTTTGCACTCTCCAGCGTTAGTAAATCAACCCCACCGTACTTTATTCCACACTTTTCAGTGGGACCCATTCACATTCATGCTGCATTAGGGACCCATTCACATTCACGCTGCTTTGGGGACCCATTCACACTGATGCATTGCGGTAGCACCACACACTATTCCATGTATGGGTGTGCTGTGTTGCAAACAATGCTACAGGAGTATTTTTGGTCTGTTGTGGTGTGTTAGGCAGCCTATTCAAATAAATAGGCCTCCTTAATGCAATTCACATTAAAGCTGAACTCTAGGATAAGCAAATTAATAAATACAAGGGTCTTGTGTATTCTTTCTTGAATCTTGGCCTACTTTGTGTATTTCTTCTAGATCTATGCAGTGATCCAGTGTGAATCTTTGCCTCTGTGCCAGAGCTTCCTTTAATAAAGACCAGTCATTGCTGTTGCTTCTCCCTGCTAAGTTTTTTGTATTTACTTGTGCATCACGTATTAACCTGTTAACTCATTTTCCCAGTGGCCATTTAAGTGTGTTTAATGCCCGGGAGGCAGTGCAGCAGTCACATGATTAGCAGCCCATCCCACAGGCTCCCAGGTAAATACCTCGAACAACAGCCATCAGTGACAGATCTGTCAGTGTGCTGGAAGCACAACCTCATGCCGCCATGATGTGTGAAAGCTTGGGATTAAAGTCCACCCTTCTTGCTGCAGCATTTATGTATTACGTAGTCAAGAAGGGATTAATTGGATATAGGATTTGTTTAGACTGTCATACAAGAGCCTAAAGATGGATATCATAAAGTGAAAGTCCATGCAGAAACTAAAATCCCTGCATCTATAGACACCGCGGATCTAACACTAACCTCTCTATCCCTGTAAAGAAAAAATGAGTATACATACCTTTTTGGCAGCTCTGACCTGCACCGACCGCATCTCCAGCGGCAGAAGCTCTGCAGAGGAAACGGCCGACAACAGCTGTGAAATGAATGGGAAGTGATGTCACCCATAGAGTTACACTGGGGCTTCCATTGTCATCCATCTACAGTAAGCCGCGGTTGACAGCTCAGCGTGGGATCCGGTCGGAGCGGGTCAGATCGACTTCCAAAAAGGTATGTATACTCATTTTTTCTTTACAAGGATAGAGAGGATAGTGTTAGGTCTGTGGTGTCTATAGATTCAGAGATTTAACCACTTGAGCCCCGGACCATTATGCTGCCTAAGGACCAGAGGTCTTTTTCCAATTTGGCACTGCGTCGCTTTAACTTTTAATTGCGCGATCATGCAATGCTGTACCCAAACGAAATTTGCGTCCTTTTCTTCCCACAAATAGAACTTTCTTTTGATGGTATTTGATCACCTCTGCAGTTTTTATTTTTTGCGCTACAAACGGAAAAAGACCGAAAATTTTGAAAAAAAATGATATTTTCTACTTTTTGTTATAAAAAAAATCCAATAAACTCAATTTTAGTCATACATTTAGGCCAAAATGTATTCGGCCACATGTCTTTGGTAAAAAAAATGTCAATAAGCGTATATTTATTGGTTTGCGCAAAAGTTATAGCGTCTACAAACTAGGGTACATTTTCTGGAATTTACACAGCTTTTAGTTTATGACTGCCTATGTCATTTCTTGAGGTGCTAAAATGGCAGGGCAGTACAAAACCCCCACAAATGACCCCATTTTGGAAAGTAGACACCCCAAGGAAATTGCTGATAGGCATGTTG
This sequence comes from Aquarana catesbeiana, assembly GCF_042186555.1. NCBI lineage: Eukaryota > Metazoa > Chordata > Amphibia > Anura > Ranidae > Aquarana > Aquarana catesbeiana. The sequence continues at coordinate 761,742,838 of NC_133324.1, forward strand.
AACCCATTGAATATTTATTTTTTTTGTCCCAAGTGATTGAATAATGACAAAAAAAAAAAAAAAATATTTACAAAAAGTTGTCACTAAATGATATATTGCTCACACAGGCCATGGGCCTATGTGGAATTGCACCCCAAAATACATTCAGCTGCTTCTCCTGAGTACGGGGATACCACATGTGTGGGACTTTTTGGGAGCCTAGCCGCGTACGGGGCCCCGAAAACCAATCACCGCCTTCAGGATTTCTAAGGGTGTAAATTTTTGATTTCACTCTTCACTGCCTATCACAGTTTCGGAGGCCATAAAATGCCCAGGTGGCACAAACCCCCCCCAAATGACCCCATTTTGGAAAGTAGACACCCCAAGCTATTTGCTGAGAGGCATATTGAGTCCATGGAATATTTTATATTTTGACACAAGTTGCGGGAATGTGACACTTTTTTTTTTTTTTTTTTTTTTTTTGCACAAAGTTGTCACTAAATGATATATTGCTCACACAGGCCATGGGCATATGTGGAATTGCACCCCAAAATACATTTAGCTGCTTCTCCTGAGTATGGGGATACCACATGTGTGGGACTTTTTGGGAGCCTAGCCGCGTACGGGGCCCCGAAAACCAATCACCGCCTTCAGGATTTCTAAGGGCGTGAATTTTTGATTTTACTCTTAACTGCCTATCACCGTTTCGGAGGCCATGGAATGCCCAGGTGGCACAAAACCCCCCCAAATGACCCCATTTTGGAAAGTAGACACCCCAAGCTATTTGCTGAGAGGCATGGTGAGTATTTTGCAGCTCTCATTTGTTTTTGAAAATGAAGAAAGACAAGAAAAAACATTTTTTTTTTTTCTTTTTTCAAATTTCAAAACTTTGTGACAAAAAGTGAGGTCTGCAAAATACTCACTATACCTCTCAGCAAATAGCTTTGGGTGTCTACTTTCCAAAATGGGGTCATTTGGGGGGGGGTTTGTGCCACCTGGGCATTCCATGGCCTCCGAAACTGTGATAGGCAGTGAAGAGTGAAATCAAAAATTCACGCCCTTAGAAAGCCTGAAGGCGGTGCTTGGTTTTCGGGGTCCCGTACGCGGCTAGGCTCCCAAAAAGTCTCACACATGTGGTATCCCCGTACTCAGGAGAAGCAGCAGAATGTATTTTGGGGTGTAATTTCACATATTCCCATGGCATGTTTGAGCAATATATCATTTAGTGACTACTTTGTGCAAAACAAAAAAAAAAAAATTTGTCTCTTTCCCGCAACTTGTGTCGCAATATAAAATATTCCATGGACTCGACATGCCTCTCAGCAAATAGCTTGGGGTGTCTACTTTCCAAAATGGGGTCATTTGGGGGGTTTTGAACTGTCCTGGCATTTTATGCACAACATTTAGAAGCGTATGTCACACATCACCCACTCTTCTAACCACTTGAAGACAAAGCCCTTTCTGACACTTATTGTTTACATGAAAAAGTTATTTTTTTTTGCAAGAAAATAACTTTGAACCCCCAAACATTATATATTTTTTTAAAGCAAATGCCCTACAGATTAAAATGGTGGGTGTTTCATTTTTTTTAACAGTATTTGCGCAGCGATTTTTCAAACGCATTTTTTGGGGAAAAAACACACTTTTTTAAATTTTAATGCACTAAAACACACTATATTGCCCAAATGTTTCATGAAATAAAAAAGATGATCTTAGGCCGAGTACATGGATACCAAACATGACATGCTTTACAATTGCGCACAAACGTGCAGTGGCAACAAAATAAATACATTTTTAAAAGCCTTTAAAAGCCTTTACAGGTTACCACTTTAGATTTACAGAGGAGGTCTACTGCTAAAATTACTGCCCTCGATATGACCTTCGCGGTGATACCTCACATGCATGGTGCAATTGCTGTTTACGTTTGATGACAGACCGCCGCTTGCGTTCGCCTTAGCGCAAGAGCAGGGGGCGACAGGGGTGCTTTTTTTTTTTTTTTTTTTTTCTTTATTATTTTTTTGCTTTTTTATCTTATTTTTAAACTGTTCCTTTCATTTTTTTTTTTTTTTTTTATCATTTTTATTGTTATCTCGGGGAATGTAAATATCCCCTATGATAGCAATAGGTAGTGACAGGTACTCTTTTTTGAAAAAATTGGGGTCCATTAGACCCTAGATCTCTCCTCTGCCCTCAAAGCATCTGACCACACCAAGATCGGTGTGATAAAATGCTTCCCCAATTTCCGAATGGCGCTATTTACATCCGGCGAAATCTAAGTCATAAAATGCTCGTAGCTTCCGGTTTCTTAGGCCATAGAGATGTTTGGAGCCACTCTGGTCTCTGATCAGCTCTATGGTCAGCTGGCTGAATCACCGGCTGCATTCTCAGGTTCCCTGTTGAGACAGGAGAGCCAGAGAAAAACACGGAAGACGGTGGGGGGGGGGGCATTCCCTCCCACGGCTTGTAAAGGCAGTCTAGAGGCTAATTAGCCGCTAGGATTGCTTTTACATGAAAGCCGACCGCTGGCTGAAAAGAATGGTACCAAGATGATACCTAAACCTGCAAGCATCATTCTGGTATAACCACTCAAAGTCGTGAATGGCGTACCTGAAGACAAAAAAATGGTTAACAATAAAGCACAGTAAACGGTAAAGTATAAATAATTACATACCTGAAAAACAAACTTGATAAAACATGATAACAATAAAACATTGCAGAATAGAATACAGTAAAAAAGAGCAGAACAATAGAGAGAGAGAGAACAATAAAACGACAACAATTTTTTTTTTATTTTATATATATTTTTTTTTTTACACTTTTTTTGTAACTAACTTTTATAACGGTAACCGGTTCCAGGTTCGGGTCTCTCAAAATGCGATGGCATCTTGGGAGACCCTGTGAAAGTGTGCCTAGTCTGTGGAATGCTGTACCCTATGCTAATACTCAACTAGTGAATGGTAGCGTTCAAAACATTCACCAATGCAAAGACCAGGATTGTCAGGACAGGAGGGACAATGATAGCGGGTGTCACGCCTATATCCGCGCTTGCTGCAGAAACAACATCTTTTTTGGGGGGGTTCGTTGGGTAGGGGTACTCGGGAGGACATAAAGAAAATGCCTCTCATGCAGCCGACTGCATTTGGTTGGGGATGTGAATGGGGGAAGTACGGGCGCTGCAGAAGTGGTGGGTTCCCAATTAGGATTGGCGAATGCAGCAGGAAGGGCACTATGGGCACGACGGGCCTGTGTTTGTCTTCTTGGTGGCAGCGGGACACTACTTGTGCTTGCCACCTCACCAGCTTGAACTGCACTTATGGGACTCGCCACGTCACCAAGTGTTACTGCAGTGCTGGTTTGACTACGACCGGGGTGTACTAGGCCGCTGGTGCTTGCCAGTTCACCAAAACGCTACAAAAAAAACTGTTAGCGATCGCAGGGATCAGGCCTGACTCTGCGAACGCTGCAGTTATGCGTTTAGTGTTTTGTAAGTGTCAGTGATCGATCGATACTGCACTTGGGTGGGCTGGGCTGGGCTGGGCAGAGGGGCAAAACGCAGGTGCTAGCAGGTATCTGGGCTGATCCCGCTAACACTGCGTTTTTGGGAACCCTAAACTGCTGGGGACGCTAGTATAGATCTGATCGGATCAGATATTGATCCGATCAGATACTATACCACTAAGGGAGGTGTATGGTGTGTGCGTGGGTGTTAGCGGTACTGGCGCTAACCTGACGCTGCCTGGGGCTGGTGCTTGCTAGTTCACCAAAACGCTACCAAAAAAACTGTTAGCGATCGCAGGGATCAGGCCTGACTCTGCGAACGCTGCAGTTATGCATTTAGTGTTTTGTAAGTGACAGTGATCGATCGATACTGCACTTGGGTGGGCTGGGCTGGGCCGGGCGGAGGGGCAAAACGCAGGTGCTAGCAGGTATCTGGGCTGATCCCGCTAACACTGCGTTTTTGGGAACCCTAAACTGCTGGGGACGCTAGTATAGATCTGATCGGATCAGATATTGATCCGTTCAGATACTGTACCACTAAGGGAGGTGTACGGTGCGTGCGTGGGTGTTAGCACTACTGGCGCTAACCTGACGCTGCCTGGGGCTGGTGCTTGCCAGTTCACCAAAATGCTACCAAAAAAACTGTTAGCGATCGCAGGGATCAGGCCTGACTCTGCGAACGCTGTAGTTATGCGTTTAGTGCCTTGTAAGTGACAGTGATCGATCGATACTGCACTTGGGTGGGCTGGGCGGAGGGGCAAAACGCAGGTGCTAGCAGGTATCTGGGCTGATCCCGCTAACACTGCGTTTTTGGGAACCCTAAACTGCTGGGGACGCTAGTATAGATCTGATCGGATCAGATATTGATCCGTTCAGATACTATACCACTAAGGGAGGCGTATGCTGCGTGCGTGGGTGTTAGCGGTACTGGCGCTAATCTGACGCTGCCTGGGGCGACGCATATCACCGCCGGGCGATCAGGGGGCTAAACCTTTATTAGGTAATAAACGGCGGGTTCCCTGACACTATAAAAAATAAACGAACTAACCAGCGTCACCCGTAACACTTATACGGTGATCAGTGGTGAAAGGGTTAACTAGGGGGCAATCAAGGGGTTAAAACATTTATTCGGTAGTATATGGGGGTCCCTGTCGCTATAAAACGCTGACGGCGAACCTAAATATTTACCTCACTAACTAGCGTCACCAGCGACACTAATACAGCGATCAGAAAAATGATCGCTTAGCAACACTGGTGACAGGGGGTGATCAAGGGGTTAAAACTTTATTAGGGGGGGTTAGGGGGGTATCCTAGACCTAAAGGGGGGTAATACTCACTGTTCCAACACTGTAACTGTCACAAACTGACACCAATACAGTAATCAGAAAAAAAAAACAAAAAAAACAAAAAACTGCTGGTGTCAGTTTGTGACAGGGAGGGGGGGGGGGGTGATTGGGGGGGATCGGGGGGCGATCGGGGGGGGGATCGGGGTGTTTTGTATGCCTGGCATGTTCTACTGTGTTGTGTAGTGTTGGTGCACTCACATTGATGTCTTCTCTCCTCGGCGCTGCAACGGAATACCGAGCCGAGGAGAGATGACATCATTTCCTTTGCTGCTGTTTAGCATACAGCAGCAAAGGAAGTGATCTGATTGGCCGGCGGCGATCGTGAGGGGGGGGCCACGAACGGATGGCCTCCCCCTCATCTCCGATCGCCGGGGGACCAAACGGGACCGCCTCGGGCGGCGGGGGGGGGTCCGATTGGACCCCCCACCCGCGGGAGGCAAATCACGTACATGTACGTGATTTTGCCTGCCCGTGCCGCCTTGCCGACGTACATCGGCGTGAGGCGGTCCTTAAGTGGTTAAGTGTTTGCATGGACTTCTACTTTAAGGGCATATTTTAAAAGCTGTTAATTTGACATTCACCAAACATTCATAGGTGGAGGTGAATCTTTCTGATGCATGTGTTTTAAATTACAGTAATTAAATCACCGCCAGACAAAAAATTCCTGCAAGTAGCTTCTTTGAGGCGCTTTAGGAGCGGTGTATACACCGCTCCTAAAGCGCCCTTGCTCATTGAAATCAATGGGCAGTGCCTGCAAAGCGCCTCCGCAGTTGCGCCTTTGAACCCTTTAGTGGGGGTTAAATGCACCTCTAAAGCGACGGTAAAGCGCTACTAAAAGTAGCAGCGCATTACCGCCGATGCCCCCGCACTGTCAGTGTGAAAGGGCTCTTAGTACATCTCATTAAACATCACATCTGTAAATGAACTACTGAGGTGCAGGAAGGGACAGGGGCTGTGTATCCTATTGTAATCTATCATACCATAAAACATCTCCTAGCAGGGGCAGCCCAGAGCACATCTAAAGGTGTGCAGTGGATGCCATTCCTACACACAGCACACTGACTCAGCTCAGTTCTCTCTCCGTGCAGCCCGAGATAGAGATGGGAGGGGGAGGCATTCCAACTGGAGTTGGTAGAGACAGTGCGGGATCCCAGTGTGAGGAATTTATTCCCGCACATCAGCAGCCACTGACTAGAACCCTCGTGTCAGCAAGAGGAGCGCCCCTCCCCTGAGCACTGCCAGGCTGGATGGGCCGCCCTACGCTCACACTAGAGTTCTGGATGGGCACTCACAAGGAGAGAAGGAGGGAGGGGAGAAGTCTGGCTCTTCGGAGCCCCCACCTCTGCAGGCGCCTGGGTGCAAAGCACCCTTCGCACCCTGGGTAGGATCGGCCCTGGGGGGGGGCGTAAAAGGAGGGAAACATGGCAGAGGAAAAGGGTGGGAGGGAAAGAGGGGAGGGGTGGTAGGGGAGGGGGAGAAAGCTTGCTGGGAGATCCATCCGATACATGCTCGTCTTGACCTGCAATCAAAATCAGATGGGCTAGGCTAAATTAAGTTAGGTTCAGTTAGTAGGTTGAGTTCAAAGGCATTGGGGAACGGGGAGACAGGTGGTTAGGTCTGAGTGTCTATATAAATGTAATTTATACTGTTTTGCACACAATAAAAGATCACCCTAATTTTATTTTATTTGGAAACATTAGGGTTTGAAGTTTTTTTTAAAACTCTTAGTTAATATTTTACAGCTACTGGTATCACTTTATATTTTGCTGTCTGAGTCCCGTTGGGCAGATTTTTCTTCACTTCCTGTCCTTCGGATCTGACAAAAATTGAGTGAGAGGCAGTTTTTACAAAGTGAAGGGAACTCCCCTGCTGTACAGATTTCACTGGAAAGGGTGTGCCCATTGGAATATTAACGCTTACCTCTTGCTTACCTCTTGCTCTCATGAAAATGCTAAAATTTAGGACAAACAGAGAGTGTGATTCTACCAATCAGGGACCCAGACAGCCATAAAAATTTTATATGGGATCTAATCCTTCCAATCTCTATGCAAAACTAAAAAAAAAGTTTTGGCTATGCATACACTTTAATTTTTTGCGGTTGATTTACTAAAGATAAATAGACTGTTCACTTTGCAAGGGAAGTTTCCCCAGAGACTACTGAATGAAGCTCCTCTTACTTCCACTAATCATTTGCAAAGCAAAAAGGATGTTTTTTATTTTTCTTGCACATAATTGGGTATTCGTTGCAAAGTAAAACGTCACTGTTTTCACTAAATTCTAGGGATAATTCCCCTGCAAAGTGGAACTTTCCTTGCAAAGTGAACAGTCTATTAGCCTTTAATAAATTAGCCCCTTTGATTTTAACAACTGGATTTGGGGATCCTCTGCCATTCCTCCTTGCAGATCCTCTCCAGTTGTGTCAGGTTGAATGTGATCACATGGTACAGACAGGGCTAATCACAGCCCAGCTCTACCATGTGATTAGTTTTGACCAATCACAGGTAATCACAACAAAATAAACTGATCGATTCAGTTTCATTCAGTAAAATGCTTGCTTTTAGCAATGTAATACACTGCTATTGGCATTCATAATGTGTAATAAAACAAACAAAATCCTGATCACTTCCCCAGAGTAGTACAATGTTACCATGGAAACAGTATATTGCTCTGGTCACAGTGTGTTAAAAAAATGGAATATAAAATAAATAAAAAAAACAGGTGCATCTCAGAAAATAAGAATATCATCAAAAAGTTAATTTACTTCAGTAATTCAATTCAAAAAGTTAAAGTCATATATTATATAGATTAATTACACACAGAGTGATATATTTCAAACATTTCTTTCTTTTAATTTTGATGGTTATCGCTTACAGCTAGTGAAAGGCCAAAATTCAGTATCTCAGAAAATTTTAATATTGTGAAAAAAAGTTTAATATTGTAGACTCGTGGTGTCACACTCTAATCAGCTAATTAACTTAAAGTCTTTAAATAGTCTCTCAGTTTGGTTCAATAGATTACACAATCATGGGGAAGACTGCTGTCCAGAAGTTGTCCAGAAGACAGTCATTGACACCCTCCAAAAGGAGTGCAAGTCACAAAAGGTCATTGCTAAAGAAGCTGGCTGTTCACAGAGTGCTGTATCCAAGCATATTAATGGATAGTTGAGTGGAAGGAAAAAGTGGTAGAAAAAGGTGCACAAGCAACAGGGATAACTGCAGCCGAGAGGATTGTGAAGCAAAGGCCATTTAAGAATTTGGGGGAGATTCACAAGGAGTGGACTACATCAGACTGGTGTCAGTCTATCAAGAGCCACCACACACAGAGGTATCCAGGACAAGGGCTACAACTGTCGCATTCCTTGTGGCATGCCACTCCTGAACCAGAGACAATGTCAGAAGCATCTTATTTGGGCTAAGGAGAAAAAGGACTGGACTGTTGCTTAGTGGTCCAAAGTCCTCTTTTCGGATGAAAGTAAATTTTGCATTTCATTTGGAAATCAAGGTCCCAGAGTCTGGAGGAAGAGTGGAGAGGCACAGAATCCAAGTTACATGAGGTCAGTGTGAAGTTTCCACAGTCAGTGATGATTTGGGCAGCCATGTCATCTGCTGGTGTTGGTGCACTGTGTTTTATCAAGTCTAAAGTCAGCACAGCCCTCTACAAGGAAATTCTAGAGCACTTTATGCTTCCCTCTGCTGACCAGCTTTATGGAGATGCTGATTTCATTTGCCAGCAGGACTTGGCACCTGCTCATACTGCCAAAAGTACCAATACCTCGTTTATTGATAATGGTATCACTGTGCTTGATTGGCCAGCAAACTTGCCTTACCTAAACCCCATAAAGAATCTGTGGGGTATTGTCAAGAGGAAGATGAGAGACACCAGACCCAACAATGCATTGAGCTGAAGGCCGCTATCAAAGCAACCTGGGCTACCATAACACCTCAGCATTGCCACAGGCTAATCGCCTCCATGCCACGCCACATTGATGCAGTAATTCATGCAAAAGGAGCCCCGACCAAGTATTGTGTGCATACTATACATGTGATACGTCATATTCCCATCGCACAAGTTCCTGGATAAGCTCTCAAAGTTTGGGTGCTGCAGCAACAACCAGCTGGATACTGGTTCAAGTCACAAAGTAGATATTTGCCAGCAGTGCACACCATGGATCGACACAAAGAAGCGTCCAAATGGATTATTTATTGCATGATCACAATACAAGAAGAGTGCAATGTTTCAGAGCCACGCAGGACCCCTTCGTCAGGCATACTATACCTGGACATACTTTTCAGTAAACCAACATTTCTGTAATAAAAATCCTTTTTTTTTTATTGGTCTTATGTAATATTCAAATTTTCTGAGATACTTGGGGTTTTTACTGGCTGTAAGCCATAATCATCAAAATTAAAAGAAAAAAATTCTTTAAATATATCACTCTGTGTGTAATGAATCTAAATAATATATGAGTTTCACTTTTTGAATTGCATTACTAAAATAAAAAAAACTTTTTGATAATATTCTAACTTTTTGAGATTGGGGCTGCTCTGTTCAAAACCATTACACAGAACAGCTAAGTATAACATTTTTGTTATTTTAATTTAAAAAAGTGTACCTTTACAATCACTTTGACTACATTTTTTCTGAAGCAAGGTTTACTATATCCAAACATAACATGTACGTATGTATACAGCACATGCCCTACCACTTAATGGAAGAGGAAATTAAACATTTTCAGTGTAATCGCATGGAGATTATACTAATGTATTTTACATTAGACAACTGAAAAGTGGGACATGTAATTTTTATCCGCTTCTGTGTCATTTGTTCCTGCTTGTTCCTCTTTGAGTCATAATATGCTTCCAAAGATGTGTTTCTTACATTTATTATATTATATACCCCTTCATAACATCATGTTTGCCAAATCTCCCTGGTGCTTATCATTTTACCTATGGCACCCACAAAACTTTGTACATTTATGTCCAACACATTCTAAATGCATATACATTTATAAGAGAGCATTTTATGTTTTTCAATAATACAAATAAGTCGTTTTTTGTTTTTTTTTAATGATCTGGTGTTGTTTATAAATTACTACTATTATTAATGTAGTAGTTCCTAATAGGCCTATTAAAAGTATCTTTAAGAGTGCATGCACAAAACATGGAGATTGCACTGAAGATAATTCAGCAGAGAACATGAAGACAGCAGCAATACACATGGCAAGTGCTATGGCAGATACCTGCCCTGGTTCTTCAAACAGCCTGTTGCGCAGTTAATGAACAGAAGAGCAAGAGTAGAGGCCTTTGTGATCCAATGTTTGCCTAGTTACTTCACTTTGCTTGAATGAAGGGCACTCAGCAGGAGAAGCTGCTGACATTCTGGTTGAAGAGGGTGTATATGAAAAGGAAATGCTGAGAACAGGAACGCAAAAGGAAGTGCCAGAGTGAATACATGGGTTATGAAGTGAATAGGTGACAGGAAGTGTTATGCAGCTTCTCCACTAGTTCAATGTTGACATGATTGTGATCATTAAGGTCACTCAGCACGAAGTACACTAAACACCAACTAAAAGTATTCATCCAAGACTTGAGTTGGAAACAGAAGGTGGCATGTATTGTTCTCCCATGTAAGTCTACAAACTTGGTCGGAAATGTTTAAATTAATGAAAAGCTCTATATATGAACAACAAGTACTCTCTAAATTTAATGACTTGTGCAAATAAACAAGGTACCAAACGAGTATGACCTTTTCTTTATGTGATTATTTCAAGGAAATTACAAAATGTAATGTTCTAAGCAAAGTAAGGATATCTTCCTGCTGTACAAAACATACCCTTTTCAAATATTCTAACTAAAACATCCAGCATTTCATGAAAGTTGGATTGTATACTTATTTAAATTTTCTATGTTTGTTTGTATACTTTTTCTGTGTTTTTTTGGCTTTTTTAAAATAATGTAGATTAAGAATCCATACATAAGAGAGTCAAAGAGAGCAACCACTGATCACTGTAGCATTTTTTAATTAGGGTGCACAGGCAGCCTGGGGTGCATTCGGGTCTTTTCAGGGGCACCTTGGCAATATGCCTAAAAATAACCCAAAATTGTAAAAAAAAAAAAACAGAAGGTTGATCAAGCCTGTCTTTTAGTTACATAAAGCCAAAAGTTTTCATTGTGCACCATTACAACCTTCCATCTGCCAGTGTCCTAACAACCAATGTTGTCATTGGTTGATAAGGAGAACGTTTGGCCCCTGCACAGCATCCTTGTTTGTCCCTCCCCTGCCCTACTCCATCAGCCCTGGGGTCACAATAGCTGGATGAGGAAGAGAAACTGAGGGAGAAGGATACTATTCAGTACCAGCGTGCAAAGGTATATTTGCTTTGGAAGAATAAATCACCTCTAATGCTGGAATCCTATGTGAGTTGATGTTGCTGCAATATGTAAAACTATTAGAATAGTTTTTTTACATTTTAGAATGGGGTGCCTCAAGACTGTGGATTATTTTAAAGGGTGCCTTCACTGAAAAAAGGTTGAGAAATACTGCTCCAAACAAACATCAGTCAACAGCTTTAGAAAGGTGGTGATCCTCCAGCCGATTCCTGTCAATGGTTCTGCCCAATGAGGAGTGATATTACCTAAGAGCAGATTTGAAAGTCGTGTGCCATTTGCAATGTATACCTGGCAGTGGTCTAGTATGAGCCATAAACTGACAAGGAGATCTTACAGGAGGCTAAAAGGTCTACATATCCTCAAAGAGACTGCCAAGCAATGCTAGCTTTTTTATTGGTATATATAGCTGGTGTATATACAGTGTATATCTTTCTATTTCCTTAAATAAAATAAAGTCATTCATCATTGCAACATATTATGCTACTGCTGCAGTTGATGCTCGAATTGTTCATGTCAAGGTGTAAGGCCAGCCTCAACGGAAGCTCATGAGTATATAGGATTACTACTATGTATAGGAAAATAAGAATGACGATTGTCCAGTTTCAGTTTTGACAAGCTTCTCTGAAGATATTCATACATGGGAGGGAATTGCATGATGCAAAAAATTTAAATGTGAGTGATTCCTTTTGTTCTCTGATTATTAAGCAAATAGGCCAGCACCACTTGATCTTCTACACAAAAGAGCAAATTAGATTATATTATTATTACATTTTCAAATGGCAGACATGACTAATAGTAGCCATTTAATGATGAAACACAAACCTCACAACAAGTACAAAGACATACCACAGTGTGGTATTGCTTTCAGCACTATGTAGTGGTCAAGCAAATATTAGCATCAATAAGACTAGGTGGGAAAGGTAATTTATTTAAAAAGTTTTTCTCTAACATGCATCTATCAGCATTGCTATTATGCCTATCATTCCTTCAAAAACACAAGACAAGGGACCAAAGTTCTTGAGAATAACAAGAAAGACATGTTAGCTCCTTGTGTCTCTTTCAACAGCCAGCAGACCATTTTACCTTCTAAAGCAAACCTGTCATTGGCATTATCTTTGTAAAGGAATCTAATAGGGGGACAGAAGGGACCATCGTCACGTGTCTTTTCGTTTAGTGTTCTATATCTAATGATGTGCTCAAGAAATTCAAATAGTATATCTGATTTGAAGGAATGTATTATTTTTAAATTATTTTAGATAAACAAGAAATACTTTCATGAAATACTTTTATTAGTTTGTGTTAATGTGCGAAGCTGTTTGTGTCTATGTATAATATGGGTAAAGTCATTTTACATTGCTCATGCTGACTTTGATTCCTGCTTTGTAGTGCTTCACAGTGCTTCTGTTACAAGTTTCCTGTTCACAATGCATAACTAGTCATCCAATTTATTGACAGAGCACATTCCCTGTATGGCTGATATCTTGTATAAATAGCTATAAAACTGAAAGCATATGGTATTCCAGTAACTACATATATTGTTTTTCTATTGCAGTGTTTACATTAAATGAATGTTTTCTTTGAATTTCACATCTTGCTATGCTTGCTCTTTCCTTTGTTTTATTTTTTTTTGCTATTGTGTTAAATATAGTTTAAAAAGATATTAGACAGATAGGAATTACATTGTTTTCAATGTGTCCTCAACTCATAGACGTAAGTGGGCCAAATTTCAGCTGATTCCTGCAATCAATGGGTGGCCCTACAATTACCTCTCTGCAAAAGTGAATTTAAGATTTACTGAGCTGCAGGAAAATTATGGGCCAAAGAGTGACTGTACCTTATAAAATGCAGACACTGTTTGGCTGCACCATTGTATTCAGACAGCTGTGTGTGCCACAGTCTGTATATAATAGCCAGCAGTGGAGTTTCTTCTATTCACACTCTTATGCTAAGTACACGCTGTAAGTTTTTTTTTTTTAGTTCAGTCCAGTGGGGTGAATTAAGCAATGTACAGATTGCCATATTAGCACACCCGGTGTTAGTGCAGTGACCTCCCCCACTGAGCTATTGTGCTCTGACAGGGGGACTGTGCAACACCACCACCCCCCCCCCGCACTAGAACACAGTGATCAGCGCTAGCAGCCATTGGCCAAAAGTGGAACTTCCGCATAATTGCTTCCTCCCCCTCTCCGGCGTCACATTTGGCACCTTTGAGGGTGGAGGGGGAAATGGGGACCTGTTTTTAACAGGTTCCCTTACCCACTTCCGGGAGACTGGGCCACGGCCCGATCTCCTGAAAGTTCGGCCACCTCCTCCTTCCTCCGCCGCCGGGCCAATCAGAAAGCGCAGTGTGCTCTGCGCATGCACAATAGGGAACTGGCCGTGAAGCCGAAAGGCTCAACTGCTAGGTTCCCTTACCTGGAATGGCAGCTGCTGCACCCGACAGTCGGTCCGAAGATCAGCTGGGGTGCTGACATCGTGGGCTCCTTGGACAGGTAAGTGTCCATATAGTTAAAGTCAGCAGCTACAGTATTTCTAGCTGCTGACTTGATTTTTTTCCCCAAGGCAGAACTCTGCTTTAAACACCACCTATTTTAACATTTTTGAGCATTTTCCCAATTTTCAATACATGCAGATGATGTATTATTACAATGTATAGCATGTTGCCTGGACTGGTATATTTTACTATTGCAGTGTTTTTTCTTAGTATTTTTCAGTGTGACTTTCATTTTTATTTTTTTTCATTAGTGGGATATGTAAATTAGCAACTAGAGGCTGGGTAGGTTAGCTACTACAATGATGCTGCCTAACTGTCTAAAATTTGTATTTTTCTAGAAAATGTACTTAGACTGAATTAAAGAAAATGAAAGCATTAAGAAAGTCCTAAAACAATTATGGCTGTTTCGCGTTAATATTTATTTAGCAACTATACATAGATACAAGGTTTGTAATTCATTAACACACATTGATAAGCTGGTCTATTGTACATTAACATCTAAAAATATATATATATTAAAACAATACATACATTTCCTTCAAATTCTGAGCTTCTTATTAACTATAGTAAAATCTAGTGATTCAAAGACATAGCTTGTATAAAATGTTATAAAATGTTAAATACTAAATATTATACAAGCAAAAAACTCTTATCCTACAGGAGCTTCTGTAAAGTCTGTAATCTTGTATGTCCTTGGAGAGAATACTTTGTGACACAAAACCAAATTCTTTTATGATGAAAGTGTTTGTAAATGAGATGTTTATTTTTAGAAAGATTGCTGCATAGATAGATGAACTCTTCTTTAAGGAAAAGTTCATCCTAATTAAATGATTATTTTATCTTCCATTAGCTGGATATTAACCCATCCTGTCTTCTTATTTATAGATGATAACCTGAACAATAGCTTCATGGTTGAAATGGAGCATAAGTGCATATATAAATTGTTGCTTGCTGTTGAGCATCTGGCAGGCCTTTCCTAATAGTCATATTTAGGCAAGAAAGTACATTTCATAGACCAGCAAATTGTTGGAAATTAAAGTGCACCTTTAATCAGTAATGATCTGTAATCTGTAATGATGTGATAAAAGAGGTTAGGAATGATAAACACAGCCTTTTTTAGTTATGAAGGTTTTAAGATGCTTGGAAAAAGATATTAAACCCACCTCATATCAATTTAGCACTACCTCCTATAACAATTAGAAACTACATGCTTCAGGGGTCTATTTATAAAAAAAAACATGCTTTCCCAACATCTCATCATTCACACAAATAATACCCTTAATGTTTGTAATATGTGCGTAATATTGCTGTATAACATTATTATTATACAATCATTATATAGCGCCAAAAGTTTGCACAGCGCTTTACATTTTAAAGGGAGACAGTACAGGTACATTACAGTAAAATTCAAGAGGGTTAAGAGGGCCCTGCTCATAAGAGCTTACCATCTAATAGGGTGAGGCAAGTGGTACAAAAGGTAATAAAAAGGAATGGGGATGAGCTGATAGAAAAGTTAAAAGTTCAGTTGCTGGAGTAGTTGGAGGCAGGATAGGCTTCCCTGAAGAGATGAGTTTTCAGGGATCGCCTAAAGGTGGCAAGAGTAAGAGATAGCCGGACAGATTGAGGTAAAGGTTTCCAGAGGTTGGGAGAGGCTCAGGAGGAGTCCTTGAGTCAAGCATAGAAGAAGGAAACAAGACATCTAGAGAGCAGGAGGTTTTGGGGGGAGTGGAGGGGACAGTTTGGTTGATATTTGAAGACATGATTGGTGCTGTAGCTTAGGAGATTTGTGAATGGCTTTGTATGTTGTTGTTAGTATTCTGACTTTTATTAGCTGGGCAATAAAAAGCTAGTGGGATTGGCAGAAAGGGGTGGCAGACATTGAACTGTAGTGAAGGTAGAGTCTGGTAGCTGCATTCATGATAGACTGAAGAGGGGATAGCCTGTGTGGAGGTATACCTATGAGAAGGGAGTTGAAATAGTCAATAGGCAAGAGATATCAAGGGAGTAAATTAAAAGTTTGATGGTTTCATTAGTTAAATGTCCAGATGTCATTTGAAGGGGAACACCAAGCCACCCCTTATATTTAAAGGACTACATTGTACCATTTTGTAACACCACATGCAGCTTTAAGGCATCCTCCAAGAATGTTTAAAGAATTTGTGTATTTTCAATGTTGCCCTTTAAGCCACAAGAAAAGACCCTTTTGCGTTGATACATATCCCCACATCAGTGATCATCTCTCTATTCCCTTTTTTAACAATAACTTGCCTATTAAAGAGGAGGACAGTGAGCATATGTTCCTCCTTCCTGTACCAGACCAGGCCACGTGCCTTTCAACACTGAGGGGTACCTTGCACAAGAGTGAAACAGCCCTCCCTTGCAAGGCATGCTGTCCCAATGTTCAGGGACAAGGGCCCCTTGCTCATCTTAACACAAATATTTAAAAAACATTAAAAGAAATAGCATTTATATCATTTGTAAATCATTTTGCAATGCTTTGTACCAGAATTAAAGTGGTTCTAAAGCCTATACAAAATGTTTGGGTAGCAGGCCGAGCCACATTGTCTGTGACTATGGACGCAGGCAACACAGCTTAGGATCGAGCCCACATGTGTGCCACCATAGGAAGCGGCTTCCTCTGGTGGCACACCAAGAAGAGGAGGAGCCAGGAGTGCCAAGAAGAGGAGGATCGGGGCCGCTCTGTGAAATTTCATTTCAGGTAAGTATAAATCTAACAATTATTTTATATAGTGCAGCGCAACACTCCCATATAAAAAAGAAACAAAGATCCTAATAGCATAGAGTCCATTCAAATGTGAACAAACAGTCCAGCACCAAGTGATTATTGTGAACTAAAAAAATCAAACTTCTTGTGACAAGTGATCTTCCACCGCCAGATGAAATGCCTGCTCACCTCCCACAGACTGATTAAACACCCGTCAATATCATCTGACTCATATTACTTAACCCAGACAGACACCTCTTCATTTCATTTCCAGAATTGGGGAATCAGCTCTTCTCCCGACTCTTCCTCCTCTCACACGTTCCACCAAATACTAAAGGGGACAAAAATAAAACACCATAGTGCTCTCCATATAAAACAGATTTATTGTCCCCCATGATTAAAAACACCTACAGGAACTAAAATAACGACTGTATAATAACTTGTCAGCCAGCTCACCACTACAAACCCGACTGGCGTGATGTCACAGGCTCAAGTCCACCCTCCTAGACCTGTTGCGCCCTCCTATTGAGCTTCCTCAGTAGGTCAGAGTATAAACCTGCTTGTTATTTATAAAAAAAAACCTCAAAAAGGCTAGTATAACTTAAAATCGGATAATTTTTAAAATAAAATGTATTGGGTTGGTTTAAAGAGGAGTTCCACCCTAGGGCCAGTCAAAAAAATAAATAAATAAAAGTCAGCAGCTACAAAAACTGCAGCTGCTGACTTTTAATTGGACACTGACCTGTCCCAGGGTCCAGCGATGCGGGGGATCGAAGCCCCGCTCGTCTCCCCCTCCGTTCAGCGGCGCCGGCATTGCAACTGTGGGCGCCGGGCTGTGGCTTCACAGCCTGGCACCCACTGCGCATGCGCGAGCGGTGCCGCGCGCCGTGATTGGCCGCTAAGTCACCTGGGACCTGTAATGGGTCCCAGATGATTGGCAGGAGGGAGGGAGCAGAGCTGAGCCCTTCCTGTGCTGAGGGGGAAGTGATGTCACCAGCCCAGGCACTGAAAGAGGCAGACTACGAGGGACCACCTAGCAACAGGCATTTAGAGGTAAGTAAGTTTTTAAAAGGAGTCCGGTGCGGTTTTGTTCACCGGTTCAGGTGCAATTCAGGTGCAAATTTTTACATTACGGACTGAGAAACACACAGGACTCTTTAAAAATGGAACACGGCTGCCCTGGACATGTGAGAACTGACTTGATTGAAAGCCGCTCAATTCACATGGTATTCGAATCGGATGTGGTTCAAAATGCATGCAATACGCATATATGTGAACCGAGCCTGAGACAACTAAACTATACATTTTTGGTTAGCGACATAAACTAGGAGAAAAGGAAGAGGAAGGGGCTTTTGGCTAAATAGGGTTAACTATGGGTTAAATAAAAATAAATGTCCTTAAAACCTAAAGTGTATTTTTTTCACTATATGCTGAAGGTTAGGATAGGATCATTGCATTTTCCTCCAACTGAGGATGCAGAGACTTCAAATTCATAATTATTTAAAAGTAGTTTTAAAAAATAGTATGACTATTTTAGAATACAGTAGTACACAATTGATCAGCCTAGAAATATTGTTTTCAGCATTTACATCATATTATGTTAGTATACTAAAAAAAAGAAAAGGAAAGGTATTACATAAATAACATATGATTTATTATAAATGAAAAAAAATAGGCAAAAGGGGATCTTTTGTCACTAAGAAAAGTTAATTTATTTAGCGATATCTATTCAGGCATATGGGACATTGCATATCACCTTCAAAAGAATGAACATAATTACATTTTACTAATCCCAAGATAATGCTGCTGATCAACACCACATTTGTGTATGTTGGCTGGACATCTCTGGTCATGTAAAGGCCTAATACAAGCAAGCTGCAGCAAGGTAAAAATCACTGAAGTACATTTTACAAATAAATCATAGGCAAAGAATAAACTACTGCCTAACTTGCACACCATCACTGCACTTTGCAAAACTTTAGCAAAAACGATCCCTAATGACGTCAGAACGTACTGACGAAACTGGTCGGATTTACCGAACGTGACATGCCACTTCCGCTTGCTATGCAGCTTCGTTTGATTGCCCGCACAAACCCATATATGGTTCATGCGGGGTTTTTAGCCTGTTTTTTAGCCCGTTTAGAAAATGTTTGGCTTATTTCACGATGAGAGCCTTCCATTCATTTTCTTCCCATTTATGGCACTAATGGTCTTAAATGACCAATCTCCATCTGAGGGTTCATCACAATCCCCCCAGTGTCCATGCAGTCACAGCGTTCCTGATTTCCAGCACCTGGACCAAGCCGTGATCATGTGAAGCTTTCTGGCATGTCTTTGAAGTGCATTTGACTCCTGTAATGGGAGTCACCACAATCTGGTAAGTAGGCAGTGTGGCCGGTGATGGTGGTGGATTACTGTTCCCTTGATGTTTGCCGAATACTAGGAGGATTTGTCCAGAAGTTTTGAGAATTTATACTAATTTTTGAACACTATTTGTTTTTGAAATTTTGATTTTTTGCTTTCACTCTTTGACACTTCAACACTTTGATACTTTCTGATGCTTTTTGATTGGACTCTAGCCGAAGGCTATTTATGGTTGTCACCATTGACACAGTATTTCCCACATCTTTGTGATTATTATTTGTACTTGCATTTACTTGCATTTTTGTGATTGTTATTTATTTATTTGCACTTGCACTCTAAAGGGAGCGCGATTTGTAATTCATTTGTTAAATATCCTCTTAAAACTTTATTGAAAACTTCCAGTAGCTTTGGTTGAGATTTTGGTAGTTCATACCTTTTAATGTGTTTTATTTGACACTTTTAAATGGTTCTAGTTCACATTTCTGCAATGCATTATTGTGCTTTGTTCATTTTTTGATGCATCAAACATGAGTTATAGCACATATTGGCAAACTGAAATATGAAAATGAATGATTGATAACATATAAAATGCATGAAAACATACCTAAAAATCCAACCTTAGAATTATCTAAAGCTTTTCTATGGCCAATTGCTACAAAGGTCCCATCCTGGAATCTCAGCATCTACACAATGTCACATATGGAGGCTACTAAAATACAAACTTCAGTACTCAACTAACATTCTGACTAATGAGTGCAGAGAAATAAGTTTGCTTTAACCACTTCAGCCCCAGAAGATTTTACCCCCTTCCTGACCAGAGCACTTTTTGGGATTCGGCACTGCGTCTGACGTCCTTTTTTTCCCACAAATATAAAACTTTCTTTTGGTGGGATTTGATCACCTCTGCGCTTTTTATTTTTTGTGCTATAAACAAAAAAAGAGCGACAATTTTGAAAAAAAACGCAATATTTTTTACTTTTTGCTATAATAAATATTCCCCAAAAATATATAAAAAAAACTATTTTATTCCTCAGTTTAGACCAATATGTATTCTTCTGCATATTTTTGGTAAAAAAAAAATCGCAATAAGCGTATATTGATTGGTTTGCGCAAAAGTTATAGCATCTACAAAATAGGGAATAGTTTTATGGCATTTTTGTTACTAATTTTTTTTCACTAGTAATGGCGGCGATCTGCGATTTTTATCGGGACTGCGACGTTATGGCGGACACGTCGGACAATTTTGATACATTTTTAGGACCATTTGCATTTTTACAGCAATCAGTGCTATAAAAATGCATTGATTACTGTAAAAATGTCACTGGCAGGGAAGGGGTTAACACTAGGGGGCGATCCAGGGGTTAATGTGTTACCTAGTGTGTGTTCTAACTGAAGGGGGAAGTGGACTGTGTAGGGGAAGAGATAGATCGCTGTTCATACTCTGTATGAACAGACAGTCTGTCACTTCTCCCCTCAGAGAACTGGAAACTGTGTGTTTACACACACAGATCCCGGTTCTCCGCGTGCCCCGAGTGATCGCGGTAGCCCGGCGGTGATCGCGACTGCCGGGCACTCGCATCGGCTCCGTGGGCAAGCAGGGGGTGCGCCCCTAGTGGCCACAGGGCAAAGCGACGTTACATAACGTCGTTTCACCCAGCCGTGCCATTTTGCTGCAGTACAACTGCCGCGGCTGGTCAGCAAGTGGTTAAAATAATACAGTAAAACATTTTTTCTATTGCAGCTTACTAATTCTTAGATGTCGAGGTTGCATTCGTTTTCTTTTTTAGGCTTTTGTTTTTTGTTTTCACCTACTAATCCTGCCAGTAAGTCTGTTGTTTTTCAAAAGGAACAAGCTGTCCTGTGGATGTAGCAGTTAGAGGTTTGAGACAAACCATTTAACACTGTCAGTGGTGCTTAAAATTATCCACTTTTTTTAAATTTATGTAAAACCTTTATCCCAAAAGGAAACTACTTATAAAGCAGTAGCTGAAGTTTGGCTTCAGTTTGTTAGTTTATTTAAATCTGCTTGTACATCTGAAGCAGCCCATAGATGAATGAACCTTTGGTTGAACAAAAAAAAAAAAAGATTCATTCCCTCATCCACACATTCGATGTGGTGGGGAAATCCCCACTGAGTTTCTGTATTCCATCAGAATACACTGATCAATGCGGATCGAGCAGAAAAAATCCGACAAGGTGGTTATAGAGAAGTCAATCGCGCCGTTCCTCGGAAGTTCGGACCCCCTCCTCCTTCCCCCGCTGCCGGCCCAAATAGAAAGCGCAAGGCTTCACCGCCGGTTTCCCTTACCAGAAATGGTGGCGGCAGCACCCGACAGCCGATCCGAAAATCGGCTGGAGTGCTGACATCGCGGGCTCCCTGGACAGGTAAGTGTCCTAATATTAAAAGTCAGCAGCTACATTATTTGTAGCTGCTGACTTTTCATTTTTGGAGGGGTGGTGGAACAACTCTTTAATGCATTCCCTGCATTAAACGATAAGCTTACCTTTCATAACATGTTACATGTTGCATATTCAGGGTCTAACATATAACATGTTATGAAAGTACCGGCCTCGACTCTCCCGCTTTGACAGCTAGCGGAGGATCTTTTTCTCCTGCTAGCTGTCACAATTTAAAAAAATTAAGGACTACAAGCCCCGCATGGCCGCGTCACAGTGTTCTGTGAATGAAAAACAATAAGTCCTGATATCCGTAGCAGCTGTTGGCTTGTAGTTCTAGATGAACTACCATGGTGCTGTGAGTGCTGTGGTAGTTCATTGATCCTGCCTGTTAGAGTGTATCAGTTCTTCATACATGGCACGAGCAAGCACATACACTGACAGATCTGCAGGAGACCTGCATGGCATCAGTGATCTGCTGATCGCTGGTGCAATGCTTTATAGGCTCCTGCAACAAATAATAAAAAAATGCACTTTTTTTTGCCGGCAAAAAACATATGCATGTATTATTTTTTGTCAAAGATGAACTTATCTTTTAAGGTAAAAAAAAAAGTTCCAGTACCTGTTTTGCCCCTTGAATGATAAGGTCACCTTTGGGAACATGTTACATGTTTCACCCGATTTTAGAGTGGAACATGTAATATGTTCCTGGTGCCGCAGCCACCACCCGCTGCCCCCATCCCTGTGGCAGCAGTACAGGGAGAAGTTCCCCGTACTAGCTATCACTATTTGAATACAGCACGCTCCTGCAGGGTTCTGCCCACATAGGCACATAATTTATACACACAGTTCTGTGTGTCTGAATGAACTGAAGTCCCGACATCCTTATCGGCTATTGGCTTGTAGTTCTCAATTAAGTACCATGGCGCTGTGGAGTGCTGTGGTAGTTAATTGAGTCTTCCTGTCAGGGAGTATCTGCTTTTTCGTATGGGATGTATGGGTAAGCTGATAACACTGACAGTGTGCAGGAGACCTGCATGGAAACATCAGTAACTGTAAGCGCAAAGGGCAGTGTGGCCATCAGAAGGTTTGGGTGAACCAGAGTGGAGCGCACGGAAATGATGTCACCTGAAGCCATAGGGATACTGTGCAGATCAGACAGGAAGACAGGCTATGTGCTCAGAGCTTCAGCTCCTTCTATAGGCCTCTACAGGAGACCTGCAGGGCATCAGCCATGCTTTACAGTCTCCAACTAAAAAAATTAATAAATGTACATTTTTTTAACTGCAAATAATTTTTCTTTTAAAAAAGTGAACTTATCCTTTAACCCCCCTTACACTTACCTGAGCCCTCCCTCAACCCATGCTATGCTCCTCTGTAGTGACTCTTCCCACTCTCACAGGCTTTGTTGAGTTTGAAATAAGTAAGCAGGGGGACTGGCAGGGTCACCAGGTATTTCATACCAAGGAAGCAATACAAAGACAACAAGATACTTATTAGTACAAGTACATAATACAACAGACACATATCAGAAATATGAAATGTTGTGGTAACATACACTTTAATGGGGGTAGAATGTAGAGTGTGCATTTTTGACATGCATTTGTTGAAAACAATTTTCAGAAAAAAATAAGCATATTTCTCCTAAAGTAATATGTGTCACATCAGCATGATGACCTATTACCATACCCCCTTCTAGCACAAATCCTCCCCTCATACCCCTCCCACCACAAATCTTCTTCCCCTTTCAGCACAAATCCTCCCCCCCAATCCCCCTTCATCCCCAAGTTCACCCTCCCAATGCAAATCCCCCCACCACCACTAGCACATACCCCCCTCATAACAAAAATCTTTTCCCCCTTCTAGTACAATCCTCTTCTCCCCCGCCCCAAATCCCTCCCTCCCCTGACAGCCACCAGTTTTCTGCTCAATGAAGACCAAGAACTGAGCGAACAAAGACCACTGATCACTCAGTTCTTGGTGTAGTGGCGGCCAGGGACAGATCATGGGATCATTGCTGCATCCACCTAGTTGAGTATCAAAATTTGTTTTATTTTTTTAATCCCAAACTTCTCTTTTAATGTCATTCAAGGTTTCTGAAACACACCAAATCATGATTCACTGTATGATCTTCCAATAATTTTATGAGCTAAGGCTCACAGTATTTAGTTGCCTAATACCAGAATTAAGGTAAGTTGTGGAAATATTGAATAATTAATAACCATAAATTTATTTATTGGCTCTATTGGTGAAGATAGAATTTCCTAGGATGACCATAGATGGAGCAGACCCTGTTAGTGACTACCAGGTCTGTGAAAAACTCCCAACTCATGACAGAGCATACATTGTAAAAACAAAAAAAAAAAAGGCGTTAATGTTTATTTGCATAGTCATGGTCACTTTTCTGGAAAAAGTAAATTTTGTATAAACAGTTTTAAGCTGCCCATTCATAAAGCCAGGCAAATCCAAACCAGCCAATCAACTATCCCTCTGACAATGATCTGCCAGGGATGTCACATAGTATTATGGAAACTGGCTGCTTTGGGGGCTGATGAACATTGTTTAAATTGCTGTAAAATTTGAAATGTTTGTCCCTAAACTTCTGTCATTAATTATTTGACAATTACCAATTAATTGCTTGTGTTAATGTGCACACAAGCACTCACACACATTGCGGAAACATTTTTCAAAACTTACTGTGATCTATGACAAGACATACATCAACAGAATGTTTAAGTGACCATGACATTTCCATAGGAGTGCACAAAGTATATGCTTTAGGGTTTGCTTTAGCACTTGTTTTCCAAAGTTGCCAAATGGATACCAGCTTCTTGTTGCCAAATGGATACCAGCTTCTTGTTGCTTTCTTTGACTCTCCATTTAGTGATGTCTCTTCTCTCATTTTCACTTCACATTCTTTAGTCTTTCCCAACCTTTCCATCTGCCATTATCTTTGTGCTTGACTTCTCCATAACCTTACAGCCTACATAAGTCAATGACCTCTCTGTCTCTGCTATCAATCTACTGATGTTCAAACCCATCAGGGTATTACTTTCTATACACAACGTCAGCATCATCATTGTCTAACATCCTGGAATGATCGCACTAGAAAAAACAGTAGTATTTACTGAGTAATATCAACATGGAATAGTATATAAAGTATATGTATCATTTTATAGGCGACGTTTACAAATAATAAATAGCTGCTTATTTTCTTTGCGCTTTGTTCTATCCATGACTGTCAACCTGTGCTTCATTAAGGCTGTCAAACAGCAAGATAATTGCTTGAGTACGCTTATATTCTAATTAACCCTGTTAATCTCAGGGTATCAGTGAAACAGTTACAGAAAAATAAACAGAAACAAACATTAATGATTTAATAGGGCAAGGTTTAATTACAGTATTGAACTTTAAATTTGATTTTGTGGATGATTCAGATGTATTCAGTAACATTTTTGCATAGACATTCCAATAGCGTAACAGATTTTGCAGTTGACCTTGTTTACTTGTTACTTCTTACCGAACTTTTTTTTTTGCTACATATTATGCAGTGTAAAGATGTGATAAAGACATGTTCAGTTGGTGCTGGTATAGACTACATTGCTGGATCTAGCAGTTGTCACTCTAGAAAGCGGCTCAAGTGAGGACCACAGATGGTGGACTTAGGTAAATTTAAAACCAGCTAAAAAGTATTTAAAAAAGGATGGACTTTAGAGGTTCTGTTCAGCTGAAATCTTGCTCATATTTACAGTTATTTTTTTTCGATGGAACTATGAGTGAAGGGGTTTACTAATTACGGTAAATCAACTGGTGTGTAATGACTACTTTATGCATCCTTACCAAGATCTGACTGCTGAGACCTCCTGCATTTGTTTATATCCAATGCCGCAAGTCTCATTGTCCTGGATGCATCTGCACACTACAGCCCCATAGATTTTGATGGGACCATCTTCTTTTGTCTCTGGACTCAGGACACAGCATCTTAGAGGCTTAGAAGTCTATGGGGCTGTAATGAGCAAGTGCAGCAAGTAGAGTGAGACTTGCAGCACTGAATGTAAACACAATGGGACTCAGCCATAGGATCATGGTAAGTAAAAGTAAATAATAATAATTTTGTAGTTATCAGATTGCATCTTTAATGCCTCCTATATCTACCTAAATTCTGTTTGTAGTTAATTAATTGGCAATACCCCCACCCAAACTCAGTATAAATTTAGGCCTTATCTAGGGGATTAAGGCAGGGGTTTGCACAGGCTGGAATTGCATTGGCAACTATCATCTTGGATAAAGTATTCATATTGGATTAAGTATTACACTTCTGCTCAGCACTTCAGCAAATGCACAAAACGAAAATACACAACAGACTTCTGCAGAACACTAAACAGACTACAGGTGACCTGATTCTCCATCAAACATTTCATCTCTCATTCAGGCTTCCTCTCAATTTCACCATTCTGTATCATGCACTCCCTACTTTTCCTTCTCACAGTTGCATCTCTCCTTAAATTCTTACTCCTTCACCTATCCTCTCCACCCCACAGCTTATATATATCACCCACACTCCTGTCTTCACCTGATTACTGCACGTATCAGCTCCTGCTAATTCTGAACCCATATACCAATAAAACCTGCAGGACATTGGGACGTGTCCCCCCATATAAGTCATACTCCCATATCACCTCTCTCACCCTTCTGCTTCCCCTAACTTCTCTAGATATATACCCCAAATCCTGGACCGCCATCATTTACCTTCGGCCAACATACCCAGCAGCCCCCATCCTCTGATAGCAGCCGCAATCCACACAATCTCATTTCAATTCCTCTTCAGCCTAGAACCAGCCTCCCCTTCTCCTGTGCCCTTTGGAATGCCCACTCTGTTTGTAATAAACTCACCACCGTCCATGACCTAGAATCTGACCTTCTTTCTCCTGCTTCTCTCTCCTATGGTGGCCTCCTGTGGACTCACTCTCCCAGGCCTAGTAGAAGGAAAGGAGGTGGTGTTGGAATCCTCCTATCCCCCAAAGCACTTTTCAGGTTTTTCATCCACCCCCCTCTCTGTCCCTCTCCTCATTTGAAGCTCATTGTATTCGTCTATTTTCTCCAATTTCATTGAGAATTGCTGTGATCAATCAGCCCCCTGGACCAGTATCAAACTTCCTTGACAACTTCTCTGCCTGGCTACCCTAATTTCTCTCTTCCGAAATTCCAACAATCATTCTTGGTGACTTCAACATCCCTGTTAATCTTAACACTCCCGCTACTTCTAAGCTGCTGAGCCTAACCTCCTCTTTTGACCTCCTCTTCTGGTTCTTCCTCCGGTGTTCTCGTCCAGCATCTCCTCCGCAGCGTCTTCTATCTTCTTCTACTCGGGCCGCTCCACACCCATGGCATGGGGGGAGGCTCCCACTCTTCTCTTCATCTTCTTCTCTTCTTCTCCTCTTCATCTTCTTCTCCGGGCCGCTCCGCACCCATGCTGGCATGGTGGGAGGCTCCCGCTGTGTGACGCGTCTCCTCTTCTGACAGTTCTTAAATAACGAGGGTGGGGCCACCCGGTGACCCCACCCCCCTCTGACGCACGGGACATGATGGGACTTCCCTGTGGCATTCCCCGTGACATCACAGGGAAGTCCCGTCAAGTCACCGTGCGTCAGAGGGGGCGGGGTCACTGGGTGGCCCCCCCCATTATTTAAGAACCGTCAGAAGAGGAGACGCGTCACACAGCGGGAGACTCACTCCATGCCAGCATGGGTGCGGAGCAGCCCGGAGAAGAAGATGAAGAAGAAAAGAAGATGAAGAGAAGAGCGGGAGCCTCCCCCCATGCCATGGGTGCGGAGCGGCCCGAGGAGAAGAAGATAGAAGACGCCGCGGAGGAGATGCTGGATGAGAACACCGGAGGAAGAACCAGAAGAACCAGAAGAAGAAGAAGAAGAAGAAGAAGATGATGAAGGAAGATTTAAATAAATTTAAATAAAGGAATTGTCAAAAACTGTCTCTTGTCATTTTTAACATTTTTGACAGTTTTTTAGTGAAATGGTAGGAAGTACCCCCTTACCATTTCAACCGGGGGGGCCGGGATCTGGGGCTCTCCTTGTTAAAGGGGGCTTCCAGATTCCGATAAGCCCCCCGCCCGCAGACCCCCACAACCACCAGCCAGGGTTGTGGGGATGAGGCCCTTGTCCTCATCAACATGGGGACAAGGTGTTTTGGGTAGGCTACCCCAAAGCACCCTCCCAATGCTGAAGGCATGTGGCCTGGTACGGTTCAGGAGGGGGGCCGCTCTCTCGCCCCCCCCTCTTTTCCTGCGGCCTGCCAGGTTGCGTGCTCGGATAAGGGTCTGGTATGGATTTTTGGGGAACCCACGCCGTTTTTTTTTTATTTTGGCGCGGGGTTCCCCTTAAAATCCATACCAGACCTGAAGGGCCTGGTATGGAATTTAGGGGGACCCCCACGTCATTTTTTTTTTTAATTTTGGTTCGGGGTTCCCCAT
The DNA here is from genome assembly GCF_042186555.1 of Aquarana catesbeiana. Classification (NCBI taxonomy): domain Eukaryota; kingdom Metazoa; phylum Chordata; class Amphibia; order Anura; family Ranidae; genus Aquarana; species Aquarana catesbeiana. The sequence continues at coordinate 761,770,517 of NC_133324.1, forward strand.
GGGAAACATGCGCCCCTTTACAGGCATACTATAGACACCCCCCAGCTACAAAATTTAAAGGAATATTACACTTTTATTGTTTGACTTTAAGCATTATTAAAATCACTGCTCCTGAAAAAAAGGCCGTTTTTAAAACTTTTTTTTGCATTGATCCATGTCCCCTGGGGCAGGACCCAGGTCCCCAAACACTTTTTATGACAATAACTTGCATATAAGCCTTTAAAATTAGCACTTTTGATTATTCATGTTCGTGTCCCATAGACTTTAACGGTGTTCGTGTGTCTTCGAACGAACTTTTTTCCTGTTCGCATGTTCTGGTGCGAACTGAACAGGGGGGTGTTTGGCTCATCCCTATTGAGGAGGAATAGGATAGTCAGCATAGGCAGTCTTCAAGGAATCCCAGATCCATAGCAAATTCAATCAGTTACATCAGCATCAGGTGCTTGATAGCTGCTGATCCAAGACTGATTCATTTTTATGAATGTGAGCCTATCAACGGAATCTGTGGACAGGTGCACTCTTTGATCTGTTACAAACCCTCCAGCAGCACTGAATGTGCATTCAGAAAGCACGCTGGACGAAGGACAGGCCAGTAGATAAATTTCCTATTGAGCAAGTTCCAGCCAGTGGTCCATCCTCAAGACCCAGTAATCCAGTGGATTCTCTGTTGGAAAGGTCTCCAAGTCTGCTCTTGCCCCTAGATATTCCTGCACCATATAATGCAGACGCTGGCGATGGTTGCTTGAACCAATCAGACCTTGGTGCTAAGGACTGAGAAATTGTTTAAAGGTATCGGTCAGCTGGCCACCTTCTTCACCGCTCTTCATCTGACTGAACGAAGCCTCAGCAACACATTGTCCAGCACCAGGAAATGGTGACCTCCCAGGGTCTGTAAATGGGTTACACAAACCGTTCTTCAAGGCCTCCTGAAGATGCTTCATCCTCTGCTACCTCTGCGAAGACAGGATGAGTTCTGCAACTTTACCCTTGTAACGTGGATCAAGAAGTGTTACCAGCCAGTAATGAGCCCTCTCCTTGATACCACGAATCCTAGGGTCCTTTTGCAGGCTTTTCAGAATCAGGGAGGCCATGCAGCATAAGTTAGCAGAGGCATTCGATTCTGAGGCCTCTGGGTCACTAAGGATCACATTATCCGTAACTACTGCCTCCCAGCCACGTACAACTCCTTGAGTTTCTGGGGACTGAAAACCATCCCTTGAAGACTGCTGCTGAGTGTTATCCTCTACATCCGTGCTGACACAATCCTCCTCCTCTTCTTCCAGTGTGTTTGGTGGGCCTGCAGGAATGCTATCTGGATAAAGGGGGCCTTGAGAGGAAAGGAAGTCCTCCTCTTTCTCCCGCTGTTCTGCCTCAAGTGCCCTGTCCATGATTCCATGAAGCGTGTGCTCCAGCAGAAAGACTAGAGGGACAGTGTCACTGATGCATGCATTGTTGCTGCTCACCATCCTTGTGGCCTCCTCAAATGGTGACAGGACAGTGCATGGATCTTTGATCAGTAGCCACTGGCATAGCCAAAAAGAAGCCAAGCTCCCCTGACACTGTCCTGGTGCCATACCCACACAGGTAATCATCGATGGCCCTTTGCTGTGTGTACAGCCGCTGCAGCATTGCCAGCGTTGAGTTCCACCTGGTGGGCATGTCACAAATGAGATGGTTGGTGGGCAGGTTGCATTCCCTTTGAATGTCAGCCAGCCGAGCACTGGCATTGTATGCCCGGCGGAAATGACCACAGACTTTTCTGGCCTGCCTCAGGAGATCTTGTAAGCCTAGGTACCTAGTCAAGAATTGCTGCACCACCAAATTCAGGACGTGTGCCAAACATGGAACATGGGTCAAGTGTCCCTGTCGGAGGGCGGAGAGAAGGTTGGTGCCATTGATGCATACAACCATTCCTGGCTGAAGCTGGCTTGGCGTCAACCACCTCTGAGCCTGCCCCTGCAGAGCTGACAGAATCTCTGTCTTAGTGTGGCTCCTGTCCCCTAGGCAGACCAACTCAAGCACCACATGGCAATTTTTAGTCTGACTGCTTGCGTAGCCCCTTGAACGTTTACGGAGCACTGCTGGTTCAGAGGACAAATCTGCAGAAGAGGTCATAGAGGAAGAAGAAGAGAAGAGGATAGGAGAGAGCTGTGGCAGAATCACCACTAGCATTTTGGAGGCATGGTGGCGGAACAAGCTCCAACAACACTGAACCCTGTCCTGCATCCTTCTCAGCTGCCAGCAGAGTTAGCCAGTGTGTCCCTGCCCATGCCTGCTGGACCATGAGTCAGCGGTAATGTGAACCTTACTGCTGACCGCTCTGTCCAACGAGGCCAAAACATTGCCTTCCACATGCCAGTAGAGAGCGGGAATGGCCTTCCATGAAAAGAAATGGTGGTTTGGAACCTGCCACTGAGGTACAGCACTATATTAGGTATATTAGGGTTGCAGATCCCACATGAGGAGCAAGGAGAAGTCCACCTTTTTCTATGATGTGGGTCTTTCAAGTGCTGTTGCCAATGGGGTGCATGGCAGGTCATCATATGTCTGGTCAAGCATGTGGTGCCCAAGCGACTGCTGTTCTGGCCACGCTTCAGACATAGGTTGCAAACAGCAAAGGTGCGATCTGCTGCGCATGTGTCGAAAAAGGCCCACACCAAGGAACTTTCAAAGGTCAGCGGAGAGTCAGCAGAGCCCTGCACCTGCGGAGCTCTATGGTGTGATGCAATAGGGTGGCTGCCCTTAAGCTGCCCCCTAGAGGAAATCCTGCCTCGTTGGATTTGTGCCTCCTCCTCTCTTCTCTCAGGCACCCAAGTACAGTCAGTGACCTAATCATCCCCTCCCTCCTCATCACTGGAGCAAACTTGGCAGTATGCTGCAGCTGGACGAATATGACTGCCAGTTTCTTGTCCTTCTGTGGCACCCCCTCTCTCTAGGCTCACGTTACTCCCTTTCTTAACCTGTGAACCAACATCAGAGCCTTTAAATCGCTACATATACTCCATCAGCATATAACCGACACTGTGGTCGAATAATTCTGGGGACTCCTCCGTGCATGATGGTGGGGCTACAGAAGGAGTGACTGTGGACAAGGTGTCGGTGGAATAGGCTGCTTTGTCAGCTTCGTTATCCACTCCACCAACTCTTCTGCATGTTGTGGCTCAATAACACTGCCAGCAGCAGAATAAAAAGGACAAGCTTGCCCCACGGCCACCTGCAGAGGATGCACTATGTCCACGACCACCATTGTTGACTGTAGACACAGAAGCTGCTTGCCCTCTTTTAGTGGCCTGTGAGCATCTGCCTCTCCTTGGTGGCCTTCCAGACATGATGTATTTGGTGTTGCAAAACAAAACACTACACTGTATTATATACTGTGTACACCGCCTGAAGTGTATTAGAAACAGTACATCACCGAATGCACTGTAGATATAGGCTACACTGAATGCAGAGTATATATATATATATATATATATATATATATATATATATATATATATATATATATATATATATATATATATATATATATATATATATATATATATATATATATATATATATATATATATATATATAAATATATAAATATATATACAGTGGGGACGGAAAGTATTCAGACCCCCTTACATTTTTCACTTTTTGTTATATTGCAGCCATTTGCTAAAATCATTTAAGTTCATTTTTTTTTCCTCATTAATGTACACACAGCACCCCATATTGACAGAAAAACACAGAATTTTTGACATTTTTGCAGATGAAATAAGATGAAAAAAAAAAAACTGAAATATCACATGGTCCTAAGTATTCAGACCCTTTGCTGTGACACTCATATTTAACTCAGGTGCTGTCCATTTCTTCTGATCATGCTTGAGATGGTTCTACACCTTCATTTGAGTCCAGCTGTGTTTGATTATACTGATTGTACTTGATTAGGAAAGTCACACACCTGTCTATATAAGACCTTACAGCTCACAGTGCATGTCAGAGCAAATGAGAATCATGAGGTCAAAGGAACTGCCTGAAGAGCTCAGAGACAGAATTGTGGCAAGGCACAGATCTAGACAAGGTTACAAAAAAATTCTGCTGCACTTAAGGTTCCTAAGTGCACAGTGGCCTAAAATGGAAGACGTTTGGGAAGACCAAAACCCTTCCTAGAGCTGGCCGTCCAGCCAAACTGAGCTATTGGGGGAGAAGAGCCTTAGTGAGAGAGGTAAAGAAGAACCCACAGATCACTGTGGCTGAGCTCCAGAGATGCAATCGGGAGATGGGAGAAAGTTGTAGAAAGTCAACCATCACTGCAGCCCTCTACCAGTCGGGGCTTTATGGCAGAGTGGCCCGACGGACGCCTCTCCTCAGTGCAAGACACATGAAAGCCCGCATGGAGTTTGCTAAAAAACACCTGAAGGACTCCAAGATGGTGAGAAATAAGATTCTCTGGTCTGATGAGACCAAGATAGAACTTTTTGGCCTTAATTCTAAGCGGTATGTGTGGAGAAAACCAGGCACTGATCATCACCTGTCCAATACAGTCCCAACAGTGAAACATGGTGGGAAAGATTAATGCGGCCAAGTACAGGGATATCCTGGACGAAAACCTTCTCCAGAGTGCTCAGGACCTCAGACTGGGCTGAAGGTTTACCTTCCAACAAGACAATGACCCTAAGCACACAGCTAAAATAACGGAGTGGCTTCACAACAACTCTGTGACTGTTCTTGAATGGCCCAGCCAGAGCCCTAACTTAAACCCAATTGAGCCTCTCTGGAGATACCTAAAAATGGCTGTCCACCAACGTTTACCATCCAATCTGACAGAACTGGAGAGGATCTGCAAGGAGGAATGGCATAGGATCCCCAAATCCAGGTGTGAAAAACTTGTTGCATCTTTCCCAAAAAGACTCATGGCTGTATTAGATCAAAAGGGTGCTTCTACTAAATACTGAGCAAAGGGTCTGAATACTTAGGACCATGTGATATTTCAGTTTTTGTTTTTTAATAAATCTGCAAAAATGTCAACAATTCTGTGTTTTTCTGTCAATATGGGGTGCTTTGTGTACATTAAAGAGGAAAAAAAATGAACTTAAATGATTTTAGCAAATGGCTGCAATATAACAAAGAGTGAAAAATTTAAGGGGGTCTGAAAACTTTCTGACCCCACTATATATATATATATATATATATATATATATATATTATATATATATTTTAATACACCGTACTGAAGCGTATTAGAAACAGTACACCACCGAATGCACTGTAGATATAGGCTACACTGAATGCAGAGTATATATATATATATATATATATATATATATATACACACTAGACTGTATATATATTAATATACTACCTGAAGTGTATTAGAAACAGTAAACCACGAACGCACTGTAGATATAGGCTACATTGAATGCAGAGTCCAGTATATATATATGTGTATATTCTGCATCCAGTGTAGCCTATATCTACAGTGCATTCAGTGGTGTACTGTTTCTAATACACTTCAGGCTGTGTATAGCCTAGTATATATATATATATATATATATATATATATATATATATATATATATACACACACACACACATATACATATATATATATATATATATATATATATATATATATATATATATATATATATATATATATATATATATATATATATATATATATATATACACACTAGGCTATACACAGCCTGAAGTGTATTAGAAACAGTACACCACTGAATGCACTGTAGATATAGGCTAAACTGGATGCAGAATATATATATATATACACATATATATATACTGGACTCTGCATTCAATGTAGCCTATATCTACAGTGCGTTCGTGGTTTACTGTTTCTAATACACTTCAGGCAGTATATTAATATATATACAGTCTAATATATATATATATATATATATATATATATATATATATATATATATATATATATATATATATATATATATTAGACTGACTGTAAATATATATATCTAATACACTGCAACTAACTGAATAACCTGCCTGCTTAATCTAACTCAAGCTATCGCTCTGTCCACACCAACAACACTACACACGGCCGCTATGAATGCAGCCTTATATAGTGTGGGGCGTGGACTCAGACCCCCTGAGCCATGATTGACCAACGGCACCCTGCCTATGGCCAATTACAGCTCTCTCAAAAGAGCGCGCTGTGATTGGCCAAAGCATGCAGGTCAGGTGCATGCTTTGGTCAATCATCATACAGCGCTGCACTGCGATCTCGCATTGCATTATGGGGCGTTCTGCGGCGCTCAAATGTCCCGCGAACACCCCATATGTTCCGTTCGACTTATGTTCGACTCAAACCACTGGCTCATCCCTAATGTACAATATCAAGACTCAATATCTGCAGCTCCCTCTGGTGGTGCACTTCATTAGTTTTACCAACCTATTGATAGCAATAACAAAGAGCCCCATACTAACTAAAGATTGCCATAAACATTGGACTTGACCAAGAAAAACATTGATAAAGAGCTGAGTACTGACAATTCCAATTCCCCCTTCTCTCTTAACCAGCTCAAATGTTTTGTTCTTCAAGAATGGTCATTTGGAGCTGTCAGGGTCATTCAATCATAGCCTGATCCAAAAATAGCGGAATTAGGTGACTAGTATCTAATGTCTTTGAGCATCTTTATACATGTATATATTATATAACAAACAATTCTCTTCTAAATGATGTTTGCATAGCCATGCACAATTGTATTGCTCAATCATGCATGTCTATGCAGTTTGCACACACCCCTAACACAATCCTTCTTGGGGATAATAGAGATTGCTTAGAAAAATGTAACCCAACTGAACCACATTTGCCTTAAAGAAAGGCTGGCTAGTAGGTATCTGTTCATGCAATACATGATTTAATGTCATATGTATACACTGAGCAAAATTATAAACGCAACACTTTTGTGTTTGCCCCTATTTATCAAAGATCTACGACTTTTTCTATGTACACAAAAGGCCTATTTCTCTCAAATATATTTTACAAATCTGTCTAAATCTGTGCTAGTGAGCACATCTCCATTGCCAAGATAATCCATCCACCTCACAGGTGTGGCATATCAAGATGCTGATTAGACAGCATCTTGCAGAGGTGTGCACAGGTGTGCTATAGGCTGGCCACAATAAAAGGCCACTTTACAGTAAAATGTGCAGTTTTATCACACAGCACAATACCACAGATGTCGCAAGTTTTGATGGAGCGTGCAATTGGTATAATGACTGCAGGAATGTCCACCAGAGCTGTTGCCCTTGAATTGAATGTTCATTTCTCTACCATAAGCAGTTTCCAAAGGCGTTTCAGAGAATTTGGCAGTACATCCAACCGGCCTCACAACCGCAAAAAACGTGTAACCACACCAGCCCAGGACCTCCATATCCAGCATCTTCACCTCCAAGATCGTCTGAGACCAGCCACCCTGACAGCTGCTGCAACAATCGGTTTGCATAACCAAAGAATTTATGCGCAAACTGTCAGAAACCATCTCAGGGAAGCTAAGCTGCATGCTTGTCATCCTCATCGGGGTCTCGATCTGACTGCAGTTCGTCGTCGTAACCGAATTGAGTGGGCAAATACACACATTCAATGGCGCCTGGCACTTCGGAGAGGTGTTCTCTTCACGGATGAATCGCGTTTTTCACTGTACAGGACAGATAGCAGACAGCATGTAAGGCATTGTGTGGGTGATGTTGTGGATCGTGTGGCCCATCATGGCGGTGGGGTTATGGTATGGGCAGGCATACGCTATGGACAATGAACAGAGGTGCATTTTATTTATGACATTTTGAATGCACAGAGATACCGTGATGAGATCCTGAGACCCATTGTTGTGCCATTCATCCATGACCATCACCTCATGTTGCAGCATGATAACGTATGGCCCAATGTTGCAAGGATCTGTACACAATTCCTGGAAGCTGAAAACATTCCAATTCTTGCATGGCCAGCATACTCACCGGACACGTCACCCATTGAGCCTCTTTGAGATGCTCTGGATCGGTGTATATGACAGTGTGTTCCAGTTCCTGCCAATATCCAGCAACTTTGCACAGTCATTGAAGAGGAATGGACCAACATTCCACAGGCCACAATCAATACCCTGATCAACTCTATGCAAAGGAGATGTGCTGCACTGCGTGAGGTAAATGGCGGTCACACCAGATACTGACTGTTTTTCGGATCCCCCCCAATACAGTAAAACTACACATTTTAGAGTGGCCTTTTATTGTGGCCAGCCTAAGGCACATCTGCGCAATAACCATGCTGTCTAATCAGCATCTTGATATGCCACACCTGTGAGGTGGATGGATTATCTCGGCAAAGGAGAAGTGCTCACTAACACAGATTTAGACAGATTTGTGAACAATATTTGAGAGAAATAGGCCTTTTGTGTACATAGAAAAAGTCATAGATGTTTGAGTTCAGCTCATTATAAATAGGGGCAAACACAAAAGTGTTGCGTTTATAATTTTGCTCAGTGTATATATACATTTATCATCAGAAATTATCGAAAGTGAAATGCAGATTTACTAGCAGTCATAGGCAGAGTCATTTTTATGGGGTAGATTTAAAATGAAGGCTAAGTTCAAAAACTTTAAGAGACTGGTATGGATTTATAACCCTTGTATTTACATAAGCAGAAAGAACATATTTTACTGATACGTATGTAAGTAGTCATCTGTATCTTTCTTAAGTACTGTGAGTGTTGACATTTGACCTTAAAAGAAACAATAAAGCAGGCAAATAACTGCATATTAAATGCACTAAAGTACTTTATTAAGAAAAAACGCAAGTCATTTCTCTTGACAGCTCCACTTTAAAATTGATATAACCAGGACATAATGATAATTGATGCTATATATACTTATGGGATATTTACACATTCTGCTGAAATAAAAGCCATCTTCTAAAAGCTGGACTTGTAATACAATAAGGACATGACTAAGACAGGAGCACACTCAGTATCAGTTACATGGAGACTTTCTTATCAAAAGGACATGCTGCACTACATTGGCAGAGGAATGCTGATCTGTTCTTCATCAAACATATCTTTTTAAACGATTTGTATAAATCATCAACTTGACCTAAAATTCCCTAAGGAGGAACTTGGAAGGAAAAGGAAAGATGGATTTATAAGAGAGACATTGATAAACCTTGTAAATATCATGCAAGACACGTACAGATGAAAGAACAAATACTTATTGGAACCTGTCAACCCTTAAAGTACATTTTGACTTTTGCAGCCAAATTGAGATAATGCCTACATTATATGTATTAAATGTTCCCATTACCGTAGCATAACTTAGTAAATGTAAATTTAAAAAAAATAAAACATTTAAAAAAAAATTTCAATTGCTGCATAAGAAAAATGTTATTCAGCTCTCCCCTTCTATGCATTGGTAAAGTGATTGCAAACCCTTACACATACCCAGTGAAGTGACTGGTCTCAAGTGAAACACAGAAATTAACCACTTCAGCCCTGAAAGGTTTTACCCCCTTAATGACCAGAGCACTTTTTTTCAATTTGGCACTGCGCTGCTTTAACTGGTAATTGCGCAGTTATGCAATGTTGTACACAAATGAAATTTGCGTCCTTTTTTACTCACAAGTAGAACTTTCTTTTGGTGGTATTTGATCACCTCTGGGATTTTTATCTTTTGCAATATAAATGAAAAAAAGACCGAAAATTTTGAAAAAAAATGATATTTTCTACCTTTTTGTTGTAAAAAAAATCCAATAAACTCAATTTTAGTCATACATTTAGGCCAAAGTGTATTCAGCTATATGTCTTGGGTAAAAAATTTTTCAATAAGCGTATAGTGATTGGTTTGTGCAAACGTTATAGCATCTACAAACTATGGTACATTTATTGGAATTTACGCAGTTTTTGGTTTTATGACTGCTCTCATTTCCTGAGGTGCTAAAATGGCAGGGTATTACAACCCCCCCCCCAAATTACTCCTTTTTGGAAAGTAGACACCCCAAGGAATCTGCTGAGAAGCATGTTCAGCCCACTGAATATTTTATTTTTTGTCACAAGTGATTGAAAAATGACCAAAAAAATGTTTTACAGAAAGTTGTCACTAAAATGATATATTGCTCACACATGCCATGGGTATATGTGGAATTACACCCCAAAATACATTCTGCTGCAGTACAGGGATACCACATGTGTGAGACTTTTTGGGAGCCTAGCCACGTACAGGACCCCGAAAACCAATCACTGACTTCAGGATTTATAAGGATGTAAATTTTTGATTTCACTCCTCACTTCCTATCACAGTTTTGGAGGCCATGAAATGACAAGATAGCACAAACCCCCCCCCACCTAATTTTTAATTTTGGAAAGTAAACACCCCAAGCTATTTGCTGAGAACCATGTTGAGTCCATGGAATATTTTATTTTTTTGCCACAAGTGATTGAAAGATGACTAAAAAAATGTACATAAAGCTATCACTGAAATGATATATTGCTCACACATGCCATGGGTATATGTGGAATTACACCCCAAAATACATTCTGCTGCTTCTCCTGAGTATGGGGATACCACATATGTGAGACTTTTTGGCAGTCTAGGACCCTGAAAACCAATGACCGCCTTTAATTGTAAATTGTTGATTTCACTCCTCACTACCTATCACAGTTTCGGAGGCCATGAAAAGCCAAACGAGAGTTGCGAAATACTCACCATGCCTCTTAGCAAATACTTTGGGGTGTCTACTTTCCAAAATTGGGTAATTTGAGTGGGTTTTGTGCTACCTTTAGATTTCAGGGCCTTCAAAACTGTCATAGGTAGAAAGGAGTAAAATCACCATTTCTCATTCGTTCATTGACAGACACAGCCTTCTTTATTCAGAACGGTAAGGTTATATCCGCAGGAGTAGGACTAGGCAGAACAAAAAAACAACCCCTGGCTACGCCCATGGGCTGTCCTCCGTCAGTATATAACGCCATCCCTGCTCTAGGTATTCAGTTTTTCTCTGCCTAGTCAGGAGTAAGGACCTAGTTCCCTGCTGGGATCTCTTGTCCTGGGAATTTTTTTGTTGTTTGTTATTTTCTCTTTTTCCTGGATTTTTTTACGGTGAGATCTACAATCAACTGATAGGCTGGGCGACGGGCTGGACGCTTGATCCAGTGGTCACCCCAGTCTGGCCAGCGAGCGTGCGCAGACCACAGCTATGTGCATAGCCCTGTGTCCAGTCAGGTGGTCCTGTCCCCCCGTGGGCCGTGTGCTCGCGGCGGGCGGCCAAAATTTAGCCCGTGACTTTTGCGGCCTACTGGGCCGCGTTTTTTTGTTACGTATTGGGCCGCGGCTTCTGTGGCCTCTTGAATCAGCGCCCCTATGAGGGGCCCCAGTCTGTGCCCCTGTGAGGGCCCCTGGTATGTGCCCCCTGTGGGGGGCCCCGGTCTGTGCCCCTGTGAGGGGCCCCGGTATTTGCCCCTGTGTGGGGCCCCAGTATTTGCCCCCTGTGGGGGGCTCAGGTTTTTGCCCCCTGTGAGGGGCCCCAGTATTTGCCCCCTGTGAGGCCCCCTGGTATTTGCTTCCTGTGAGGGGCCCCAGTTTTTGCCCCCTGTGAGGGGCCCCAGTTTGCGCCCACTGTGAGGAGCCCCGGTTTGCGCCCCTGTGAGGGGCCCTAGTTTGCGCCCCCTGTGAGGGGCCCTGGTTTTTGCCCCCTGTGAGGGGCCCTCGGCCTGCGCCCCTGTGAGAGGCCCTGGTATTTGCCTGAGGGGCCCGGCGCTGCGCTAATCACAGACAGTGAGACATTTCCCGATCTCTGCAGCCGCACATCAGGAAAATGTCTCACTGCCTGTGATTAGCGCAGCGCCGTGCCGACTTCCTGGCGGGCTCTGCACGTGGAGTGTGCGAACATGCCGGAGCTCATCCTTAGTGCTTAACCACTTAAGGACCGAGCCTCTTTCTGAGATTTGTTGTTTACAAGTTAAACAGTTTTTTTGCTAGAAAATGACTTAGAACCCCAAAACATTATACATTTTTTTTTTAACACCCTAGAGAATAAAATGGAGGTCGTGGCAATACTTTCTGTCACACCGTATTTGCGCAGCAGTCTTACAAGCGCACTTTTTTTGGAAAAAATTCACTTTTTTAATTAAAAAAATAACACAACAGTAAAGTTAGCCCAATTTTTTTATATCGTGAAAGATAATGTTACGCCGAGTAAATTGATACCCAACATGTCACACTTCAAAATTGTGCCCGCTCGTGGAATGGCGACAAACTTTTACCCTTAAAAATCTCTATAGGCGATGTTTAAAAAATTCTACAGGTTGCATGTTTTAAGTTACAGAGGAGGTCTAGGGCTAGAATTATTGCTCTCGCTCTACCGATCTCAGCGATACCTCACATGTGTGGTTTGAACACCGTTTTCATATGTGGGCGCTACTCACGTATGCGTTCGGTTCTGCATGTGAGCTCTTCGGGATGGGGCGCACTTAAATTTTTTTTTTTTTTAATTTATGTTACCTTTTATTTTTTTATTTTTACACTGTTTTAAAAAAAAGTCACTTTTATTCCTATTACAAGGAATGTAAACATCCCTTGTAATTGAAAAAAGCATGACAGATCTCATATTTAGACTAAAATGCAATAAAAAAAAATTGTCATTTAAAAAAATTATTTCCAAAAAATCGCCCTTTAAGAGCTGTGGGCGGATGTGATGTTTTGACGTTGCTTCCGCCCACCAATTGTATGGAGATGGGTGGGGGCCATCTTCCCCTCACTCGTCTCCATACCCAGCTACTGACAGGATGCAATCGCCTCCGCCGCTGCCGACGGCTCCGGTAAGCAGCGGAGGACACCGGATCGCGGCGGGAGGGGGGCCCTCTCCCGCCACCGATAAAAGTGATCTTGCGGCAAATCCGCCGCAGAGACCACTTTTATCTTGTAGCGGACCGCCCGCTGAAGATGAGGATACCAGGGTTATGGCAGCTAGCTGCTGCTATAACAACGATATCCTCCTTCAAACAGCCGCCGTATAAAGACGGCGGGTGGTCCGTAAGTGGTTAAACAGGTATTTTGGGGGCTACCCTGGATGTCAATACTTCCAATGGGCATCTACTGCTGGATCGCTTACTGTTCTCCGCGGGGGGGGGGGGGGGGTGTGCAAGCTTCGTTGCTGCAGAGGGTGGTTGTCACGGTTCCCGTGTCGGGAATAGTTTAAGGCCCTGACCTGCCTTGTGTGGGTACAGAAGGTCAGGATGGAGTCTGTTAGCACGGCGGATCAGGGCATAGTCTGGCCACCACTCCTCGGGTATTAGCGAGGTGTTTGCCACGGATCGGGCGTGGTTGCATCAGTGGGGGTTTGTGTCCTGGCTGACCTGGACGCTCTTCTTCTGCCACTCCTCAACTACCCCGAGGGGCAATGTAGTTTCTATACAGACCTTGACTGATTTCAGTAGGCATCTATAATATCTGAAGTCTGCTTGGGCCCTTCCAGAACGTCGGATTATCTGAGCCCGAGCTTCAGCTCTGGCCAGCATGTTTTCTTCTCTTCGACAAAACATACAGATTATAAGAATTGGGTAATGTGCTGGCCTGCCAACATCCTACATTGCATCATGATGGAAAAAAATGCAGAGAAATGCATTGAGTGGACGCCCCCTTGGACTTTGAAGGGCAGGAAGGAATAAATAGGGAGTAGATGAGTATAAAAGGCACAAATTGCCAACTTTATTAATATACAAAAATAGAAAAGTGATTTTTAAGAAAAATTCTAAATCATTTACAGTACAAAGAATGCACCAATGGTAAAACATCAAATATTACACAATATATATCACCCAAAGCTGGTAATCCAAAGTGCTACTCATGGTGAGTTGAACTCAATTTGAATTTCACAGCATATATCCCGACATGTTTCGGAAAATCACATTGGAGTGTACTTTTCCTTCTTCAGGGGAAATTTATAAATGGGTATATTATTGTTGTATCTGTAACACAAATGTGTATATATATAATACAGACATAGTATTTGTGATATAGGCATCAATAATATAATTTAGAGCCTATTGTATCATATTACAAAAATAATGTAAAAAGTACTTACATATACGTTATTGACTCATTGAACAGAAAAGAGATAAAAACAGAAAAGAGGGTACAAGCTGGCTGCGTGAATCCATAGACATGGCATAGGGGTTATCCGTGTGTCCATAGGCTGAAAATCGAGATGCATTCACAAGGGACGCCTGGTTTCACAGCAGCAAACAAATCTGGCCACTGTAGAGACAATCATAACGAGAGGGGTAATTAAATCCACCTGATCATATTGCAGGGTAATGGAGATAAAGAGATACTGATAGAATATAGTAGACATATGGACAGAAACCATGTCCGTGTATTAACTAGTATAAGAGTAGCATTTACCTTTGAGACATGGAATACAACTGACATCAAGGCTGCAGCCGGTAAACTGACACAGAGTATCCAAGTGTCAGTGTTAATGTACCCAATCGGATCGGTGTGGGCCAATCAGGTGATTCACTCCGCCTGATCAGCAGTATGCATTACAGCTGATCGCGGAGGTCAGAGCGCTCCTCTGACGTGGGGGCGCGCGGTGTAGCCCTGCCCCTAGGGGCGTGATGAAGCCACGCGTCCCCATGTCACCGGCAGGGGAAAGAGAACGCCTGCCGCTCGTCAATCAGATGGCGGCAGAGGCGCACATAGGCTCCTCTTGATGCAGTAGAGCAAGTGCACGGACAGGATATATGTCCAATGCCCGCATGGCATCAATGGAGCCCACCCGCCGGGTGTCTGCATGCAACGGCACAGCCGAGGACGGGGCTAGAGAGCCACCTAGTGGAGAAGAAGATGTAGGCAGCCAGCGAATTTGCAATCAAAAGAGAATTACAAAAACATGAAAGATGATAATATTAAAACAAAAAATACAATATTAATGGTGACAATGGGCATCTCAGGCATCAAGGTTACCATGGAAAACAGAGATTAAATTGTTGGCAAACAGGGTTATATAAAATAGACAAAAAATCTTAGGCAAGGTGAAAATAAATGGAAGGTTTGGATGGACAGTGAAGATGTCTATTTAGGAACATAGATCCCAGAGAGCATTTGTAAAGCCTCCTGGTTAGCGCTATATATCTGGCTGTATTTATAAAGCAAGAGAAGTGTTGCCACAAGCCCTGAATTTCTAACTGTGTTTTTGAACAAACTCCAGAAGTTGCATGTTGCGTTTTTTAATTTTCTGTCCGGCAGGTAGGGCCTCTGCAGACCTGCGTGTGGGTGTTGGGTCTGAGAGTTTCTACCTTTTTGAAACAATTCCATTTGCGCAGTTCCATACAAGCTTCTTTCGGGGAGATCCTGACATGAGACAAATGCCCAAGGTCTCGGGACAATTGGATTCGGCTGAGTTAGGAAACCAGGGTTCCCTGGTCTGGTGGCTCGCTCTCCGGTTCTTCGGGGGGATAAATCCTTTCTCCCCTTGTATTAAACAGGGTGACCACCAATGCCAGTTGGTCCAGGTAGGATGTCCTGGGACTGAGCTCTGCTCTGGGTCATTGTATGCTGGTGGATTTTGGACTACCAGGTAATATCATGAAACTTTGAGCGATCAGGCTAGGTCTGGATCATGGGCGGTTCGACTTCGGGGGCTCCCGGTACGGTTCTAGTTGGACAAGACAGTCACGATGGCTTATGCCCATCGCCAGGGCATGTCAAATAGGCTGTAGCGGCCCTGGCTGTTGCCAGTATTCCCCGGTGGGCAGAACGTTTCGTCCAGACCTTTTACGGTGTATACATTCCAGGAGTGGAATGCTGACAGGCGGATGCCTCAGTTGGCGAGGGTTGGACCACGGATGGGCCCTTCACCCGGCCGTGTATTCTTTGGGTTTGTTCCCGCTGGGAAACTCATGAGGTAGTTCTCTTGGTGTCCTGGTTCAACTGGACGGTACCAAGGTTTCTAGTAAGGTCACGGGTTGCTCTGGCAGCTCTGGTGGCCCATGGGGCCAGTGATGTTTCTCTATGTCTTTCCTCCTCTCCAGCTTCTGTTGTGGCTTTTACGCAGGATCACAGCTGTGAGGGGTTCTGGTCATTCTATGATCCCCGGATGGGTCCAGTCAGTCTGGGTACTCCGACCGGGTGCGCCTGGTCGCCAGCATTCCTTGTCGACTGCCTCTCAGGAAGGATCTATGGTCCCAGGGCCGTTTTTCCATCCTGCCTTAGAGTCACTCTAGGGAGTCCATCTTTTAGGAGGTTTTAACCTCCGGATGTGGAGAGTGCATATATCCTGGTGTGAATCACCAGGCATTCTTCCTTGTTCTTTCTAGGTGGCTCCAATTCCAACCCCCATTTACGTGGGGTTGAGCAGGAATGCGCCTCGCGTACCATCGAGGGCCAGGTGTCAGCCTGGGTGGTCGTCTTCAGCATCCCCTGGTCTCGCGCTCCCTGGTACGTACCTTTTATTCAAGGGGTTAGATGTCTGTTTCCACCGGTGTGGTTTTCTTCTACCGCCGTGGGATCTGAACTTGGTGTTTTTGGTTCTCCAGGAGCCTGCTCTCTCTCCATCTCTCAAAATATCGGGAGATTCCACTGCTTACTCTGTCTCGGAAGGTGGCCTCTTGGTGGCTTTCACCTCTGCTCACAGTGTGGCGCAAATGGTGGCGTTATCTTCTCATTCACCTTACCCAGGTTTAGGCGGTGCTTCGCGGTTTTCTATAGTTCCATCCCTGGGTTTTCATTTGAAGAAGGACATTGTGTTTCCTTTCTTGTGTCCCTGGAAACACATCCCAAGGAATTTGCCTTATCTGCCCGGGATGTGGTTTGGGGGATTCGGTATTTGCCAGCCACTGAGTCTTTTGGAGGATAGGCTCTCTGTACTCACAGACAGGCCAAGAAAGGGGCTGTCTGCTTCTTCTGCGACCTTCTTCTGGATGGATCAGACAAGTGATTACTCTGGGCTATTCTGTTAGGAATCGGGTTCCTGCTTTCCCTGTTACGGCGCATTCTTCTCGGGTGCCTAGTGCATTTTGGGCCTTCTGTCTTCAGGCATTCGTGGCACATTTTTTAAAAGTTTCTACGAAATGGATGGTTTGGCATCTGCGGATGCCTATTTTTGGCCTCAAGTTTTTTGCAGGCTGCTGTTAAGAGGGTCTAATCCCTCTTGAAGGTGTATCGTTCAGGTTGGGTTCCAGCTTATCCTGTGTGAAGCTCCTGTTACCTGCTTGGCTTTTGGGTTAGCCTTGGGATTTTTTGCTGTCCCACCCCTCATGTTCGGCACTGCTTTGGGACGTCGCTACTGTTCTGAATAAAGAAGGCCGTGTCTGTCAATGAATGAATGAGAAAATAGGATTTTTTACTTACCGTAAAATCCATTTCTCTGAGTTAATTGACAGACACAGCACCCACCCCTCTATGGAGTTTTTTGATACTTCTATTACTGCTTGCTACTAAACTGAATACCAAGAGCAGGGAGGGGGTTATATACTGACGGAGGACAGCCCATGGGCGTAGCCAGGGGTTGTTTATTTGTTCTGCCTAGTCCTACTCCTGCGGGAATGATATAACCCTACGGTTCTGAATAAAGAAGGCTGTGTCTGTCAATGAACTCAGAGAAACGGATTTTATGGTAAGTAAGAAATCCTATTTTTTGAGCTCTCAGAAAGCCTGAAGGCGGTGATTGGTTTTGGGGTCCTGTACGAAGTTAGGCTTTCAAAATGTCTCACACATGTGGTAACCCCGTAATTAGGAGAAGCAGCAGAATGTATTTTGGGGTGTAATTTCACATATACCCATGTCATGTTTGAGCAATATATCATTTAGTGACAACTTTGTGTTAAAAAAAAAATTGCCATTTTCCCAAAACTTGTGGCAAAATATAAAATATTCCATGCACTTAGCATGCCTCTCAGCAAATAGTTTCCAAAAAGGGGTCATTGGGGGGGGGTTGAAATGTCCTGGGATTTTATGCTCAACATTAGAAGCTTATGCCTCACATCACCCACTCTTCTAACCACTTGAACCACCAAGTCCTTTGTTTACATGAAAAATAAACATTTTTTTTGCTAGAAAATTACTTTGAACCCCAAACATTACATATTTTTTTAAAGCAGAGGCCCTACAGATTAAAATGGTAGGTGTTGCAAATTTTTTTCACAAAGTATTTGCGCAGCTATTTTTCAAACACAATTTTTTGGAAAAAAATACACTTTTTTGAATTTTAATGCACAAAAACACACTATATTGCCCAAATGATTGGTAAAATATAAAAGATGATCTTATGCCAAGTACATTGATACCAAACAGGATATGCTTTAAAATTGTTCGCGCCCATGCAGCAGTGACAAACTACGTACATTTTTAAAGGCCTCAAAAGGCCTCTACAGGTTACCACTTTAGATTTACGAAGGAGGTATACTGCTTGAATTACTGCCCTCAATCTGATGTTCATGGTGATATCTCACATGCATGGTGCAATTGCTTTTTATATACGACACAAGACCGATGCTTACGTTCGCCTTTGCGCGAGAGCACGGGGGGCTAGGGGTGCTTTCATTTTTTAGATTTTTTTTATTATTTATTTTGCTTTTTTCTTTTATTTTTACACTGTCCCTTTAATTTTTTTTTTTTTTTTAATCGTGTTAATTGTTATCACAGGGAATGTAAATATCCCCTATGAGAGCAATAGGTAGTGACAGGTACTCTTTTTTGAAAAATGTGGAGTCTATTAGACTCTAGATCTCTCCTCTGCCCTTAAAGCATCTGACCACACCAAGATCGGTGTGATAAGATGCTTTCCCAATTTCCCAATGGCGCTGTTTATATCCAGCGAAACCGAAGTCACGAAATGCTTATAGCTTCCAGTTTCTTAAGCCATAGAGATGATTGGAGTCATTCTAGGCTCCGATCAGCTCTATGGTCAGCTGGCAGAACCACCGGCTGCATTCTCGGGCCCCCGGTGGGACAGGAGAGTCTGAGAAAACCGTGGAAGATGATGGGAGATGGGGGGCGTTCCCTCCCACTGGTTGTAAAAGCTTTCTAGTGGCTAATAAGCCGCTAGGATTGCTTTTATATAAAAGCCGACCACCAGCTGAAAAGAACGATACCAACATAATACCTAAACCTGCAGGCATCATTTCACTATAACCACTCAAATTCCAGCAACGTACCAGTAGTCAATCAGTGGTATGCCCACCATTAGAATACCGCCCTGCATCCACCCACTTCTAATGATGGGCATACAAGAACCTAACAGATTCCTTCATTCACATCAATCGATGTGGATGAAGAAATCTCTGCCAAAAAAAAGTAAATAAAAATACATGCCGAAGCATAGGGGCAATCTGCCCCTATGTCCACCCCTGCGCTTCAGGATATATGCTCTTTTTTTAACTGTAAAAAGAAAAGATCTGCTGCGCTTAAACAAGGGAATAAATTCAAAGCAGCTAACACAACATTGCTGGATACAATAAAAAAAATATAAATAAAGGTGTAGCGCTGATAAAAAATTGATAGAAAGCATGTAAATGTGATCAGTGCGGAAAGAACTTGCAGTCTATCCTATAAATTCCAAAGGAAGGGTAGAAGACAGAAGAACCGTCACCGACACCCAACACAACTGACTCTTACCGTCAGTGTATAGAACATACACATTGAGCAATTGCAGACAATTTCACAACTTGTGTTAAATGAATGGTCCACCAATAGAACCCCCTCTCATAGATCCACCAGAGACAGATAGCTGTTGTATGGTAACCTCAGCTGGGAGATGGACTCCACGGGAACAACTCAATCAGGCATATGTAAAGGATGAGAGAACAAACTCATTGCGCAGACATCCGAAATTTCGACCATTTATTGAAAGAATAAAAAATTTTTACTCACATTTGAACACTAAAAAGCGAGCATAAGACAAAAAGGAAAGCGTCCAGCTCTTCCTACCATCAAGGCGGCGGCCACTCCTCTATACACAGTACGTCTCTCGTCCCTCATTCGCCCGACGTTTCGTCACAAACGTGCATCATCAGGGGCGTGGCTACAACTTGTGATGCTAGGTTATATAGAGAGTGGGCTCGAGTGCCAGGCCGGATATTGCATGCGTTCCAACAGGTGGAAGTGATCATTCCCCAACCCTTGAACCGCACTATAGCCAATTGTATGTGATCCACAGGGCGGAAGTGATGATCCCCCGACCTGTGAACCATCCTCCAGGAAGTCTGCTTGTCATCCCCCAGACGGAAGTAATAACCTGGTAGATCCACTTCGCCTCTAGATGTGAGACTTCCCTAACCATGTGACTACCTCTCCACAGAATTTACCTATACCCAGAAAACTGGTACCCTCTGGGTTGCAATCATGCTTCAGAGCATAATGTTTGGAGAGGCTATGTTTTGGAAAGCCACGTCTGATATTAGCCACATGCTCACTGAGTCTAACGTGGAGCATGCGTTTTGTCCGTCCAATATATTGCCTATCACAAGGACACCTAATCGCGTAAACCACGTATTTCGTGGTGCACGTGATAAATGGTTTTATAGCAAAAACCTCTTGAGTGGAAGTTGATTGGAAAGAATTGATTCTCCTGCTCCCATTAGTATTTAGCTTGCAGATGGGACACCTTCTGCATGGATAGAAACCACCCATACTTTGAAAAAAAGAAACCTTCCTTGGGGGGTCAATTATATTCGGAGCCACCTGCAGCTTCAACGGGGGGAACACCCCGGTATACGACCTGTGGTCGTTCCAGTAGAATAGAACTCAGAATCCGATCACCTTGTAAATCTTTCCAATGTCTGAGCAAGATCTTTTTCATTTCATAATCCTGGTTAGAATAGCCAGTAACAAAGGAGAATTTATAAGTATCATCTTGAGCTGGTACTCTGGAAAAGATACATAGATGACATCCTCCTCCTATGGGATGGAAGTTTGGAAACCCTTAATGATTTAATTATCGGTCTTAATAATAATGATAGGGGTATCATTTTGTCCCAGGAAGCCAGTAGTGTAGAGATACATTTCCTTGATCTTAATATCAGAGTAAGTGAAGGTCGGATTATAACATCAACCCACTTTAAAGAAACCGACCGTAATGGCTTCATTCACACCAAGAGCTGTCATCATAAGGCTTGGTTGGAATCAATTCCCAAGTGCCAATTCTTGGGGTTGAGGCGGAACTGTACCAATCTGGATGATTTTGACAGGGAAGCCTCTATCCTCAGGGGACGGTTCCTTGAGAAAGGCTATACTATGAGCCAACTCGATGTTGCATTCAACCTGGCCCGAACAAAGGTTAGGGATGATTTGCTGGTGACCAAGCCTAAGGCACAAGATGATACTTATAAATTCTCCTTTGTTACTGGCTATTCTAACCAGCATTATGAAATGAAAAAGATCTTGCTCAGACATTGGAAAGTTTTACGAGGTGATCGGATTCTGAGTTCTATTCTACCGGAACGACCACAGGTCGTATACCGGGGTGTTCCCCCGTTGAAGCTGCAGGTGGCTCCGAATATAACTGACCCCCCAAGGAAGGTTTCTTTTTTTCAAAGTATGGGTGGTTTCTATCCATGCAGAAGATGTCCCATCTGCAAGCTAAATACTAATGGGAGCAGGAGAACCAATTCTTTCCAATCAACTTCCACTCAAGAGGTTTTTGCTATAAAACCGTTTATCACGTGCACCACGAAATATGTGGTTTACGCGATTAGGTGTCCTTGTGATAGGCAATATATTGGATGGACAAAACGCATGCTCCACGTTAGACTCAGTGAGCATGTGGCTAATATCAGACGTGGCTTTCCAAAACATAGCCACTCCAAAAATTATGCTCTGAAGCATGATTGCAACCCGGAGGGTATCAGTTTTCTGGGTATAGACAAATTCTGTGGGAATTGGAGAGGTAGTCACATGGTTAGGGAAGTCTCACATCTAGAGGCGAAGTGGATCTACCAGGCTCAGACATATGTTCCTTATGGGATGAATGTCGAGTGGGACGTGAACGCTTTCATCAACAATGCCTAGATAGTTATCTGTTGCTTGATGATGTGCGTTCTCATCCCTTGGTCTTTTCACTATAGGGTGGTCACTGATTTTTATACATAAAATTTTTTTTATTTCCAATTTTAAATAACTTTTGATAAGTTTTTGTTTTTCACGATTTATATATTGTGTCTGTATACTGTTTTATTGCCACAAGGGGCTGCCACTCCTTATTATCTTTACGATCAAAAATCCCACTTTCCCATGTTAACAATTTCTTGTTTATATTTTTCCAAAAAAAATTTTCATACATTTGCAGATTCCAAACTCTTATTTGTGTTTTATGAGTTTTTTTCTAAATATTACTTGTATGCTGGTTGAGTTCTGGTTTCGGAGAGGTGTTTCCTCTCCTTGACCCGAACGCACAATGTTGATAAAGATTTTTCTTTTACATTTTTTCATACATTTTTTTCAATTTTTTTAGTTTTTTTAGTTTTTATTTTTTATCACCTTGAGTGTTATGATTACGGTTTTAGGATCTCAAATACTTCTTCTTTTTGTGTTTTTCCTTTTTCCCCTCTGCTTACAGTTCTGGTGTGATGTCTTTCATTGGATGTAAGTTCATTATAGTTCTGGTGCGATGTCTCCCATTGGACGTGAGGTTACTTCCGTCTGGGGGATGACAAGCAGACTTCCTGGAGGATGGTTCACAGGTCGGGGGATCATCACTTCCGCCCTGTGGATCACATACAATTGGCTATAGTGCGGTTCAAGGGTTGGGGAATGATCACTTCCGCCCGTTGGAACGCATGCAATATCCGGCCTGGCACTCGAGCCCACTCTCTATATAAATTAGCGTCACACGTTGTAGCCACGCCCCTGATGATGCACGTTTGTGACGAAACGTCGGGCGAATGAGGGACGAGAGACGTACTGTGTATAGAGGAGTGGCCGCCGCCTTGATGGTAGGAAGCGCTGGACGCTTTCCTTTTTGTCTTATGCTCGCTTTTTAGTGTTCAAATGTGAGTAAAAATTTTTTATTCTTTCAATAAATGGTCGAAATTTCGGATGTCTGCGCAATGAGTTTGTTCTCTCATCCTTTACATATGCCTGATTGAGTTGTTCCTGTGGAGTCCATCTCCCAGCTGAGGTTACCATACAACAGCTATCTGTCTCTGGTGGATCTATGAGAGGGGATTCTATTGGTGGACCATTCATTTAATACAAGTTGTGAAATTGTCTGCAATTGCTCAATGTGTATGTTCTATACACTGACGGTAAGAGTAAGTTGTGTTGGGTGTCGGTGACGGTTCTTCTGTCTTCTACCCTTCCTTTAGAATTTATAGGATGGACTGCAAGTTCTTTCTGCACTATCAATTTTTTATCAGCGCTACACTTTTTTTTAACTGTGTTGGTGAAATCACCTCCTACAGCACTGGAGTCTCTGATTTACGCATCGTGAGAGCAAACCCTGTTGCTGTCAAAATAAATAAATCAGTGCTACAGCTGAATGGCGTACCTGCAAAGAAAAGTATGGTTAACAATAAAACACAATAACAGTAAAGTATAACAGTAGAATGATATACCTGCAAAGCAAATACAATAAGTAACAATAAAACATTATAGTTAAGCATAAAATACAGTATCAAAAAGAGCAGAACAATAGAGAGAGAAGAACAAGAAACCCACAACTATGTTTGGCTGTTTTATTTTATATATTTTCTTCTTTTTTTATGTTTTTTATTTCTTTTTTTACACTTTTGTTTGTAACTGTAAAGGTCCCAGGTTCGAGTCTCACAAAATGCGATGGCCATTTCATCTTTTGAGACCCTATGTGAATATGTGCCCTAGGCCTGTGCTGTGCTATACCCTATGCTAATACTCCACTAGTGTGTGGTAGTGACGGAAACATTCCCCGATGCAGAGACCCGGTTGGTCAGGACAGGAGGGACCAAAATAGCGGGTATCACGCCTATGTTCATGTTTTCCACAGACACAGCATCTTCTTTGGGGTGGTCTTTTGGGGTAGGGGTACCAGGGAGGAAATCTGGAAAATGCCTCTCATGCAGCCAGCTCACTGGATTTGCATTGGGAAGTTGGGCCACAGCACCATCTGGAAACAGAAGGGCTGTGATG
Organism: Aquarana catesbeiana; assembly: GCF_042186555.1. Lineage (NCBI taxonomy): Eukaryota > Metazoa > Chordata > Amphibia > Anura > Ranidae > Aquarana > Aquarana catesbeiana. The sequence goes on from NC_133324.1 coordinate 761,794,628, forward strand.
ATCTATTCCTGGAATTTGTGGAAGGATCATCCAAACACTTTGTATAGCACATAAGCGCTGAACAGAGTCATTTTAAATAAGTACACAGACACTTTTTTGTACCAGCGTCTGGCCTTACGGGCAATTAAGTACAGAGTCATCATCTGGTCGTTAAAGTCCACCCCTCCCATTTTAAGGTTGTATTCGTGGACACGTTGGTGCTTCTCAACAACACCAGTCGCCGTAGTAATTTGGACTGTCGTGTCTGTGCGAATAAAAGAAAGAATGAAAACATTCCGGTTGTCCTTCCATCTCACAGCAAGCAATTCGTCTGACCTCAAGCAAGCTCTCTCCCCACATCTAAGTCAGGTATCTACAAGCCGATGGGGAAAGCCCCGGCGATTAGATCGCACGGTGCCAAATGCGCCGATTTGTAAAAAGAGGTGTCTAATTAAAAGAGGTGTCTAAAAAGTGGCACGCTTGTATAAAAGTTGTCCACATATAAATGGTACCCCTTTCCGAACAAGGGTGACACCAAGTCCCAAATAATCTTGCCGCTGCTCTCTATGTAGTCTGGGCAGCTGGAGGTCTCCACACTCTTATCTTTTCCCTCATAAACCAGAAAACTATATGTATAGCCTGTGGCCCTGTCAAAGAGCTTATACATCTTGACCCCATATCTGGCACGCTTGCTGGGGAGAAACTGTTTGAACACAAGGTGGCCAGAAAATGTAATCAGGGACTCATCAACACAGACATCTTGATCGGGAATAAACAAGGCTGCAAACTGTTGGTTGAAGTGGTTTACAAGGGGCCGAATTTTGTGGAGCTGATCATATTCAGGGTCACCCTAAGGACGACAGAGTTCATCGTTGTTGAAGTGCATGAACCGCAAGATATGCACGTATCTAGCCCTGGCCATACAAGCAGAGAACACAGGCATATGGTGAATTGGACCAGTGAACCAATATGACCGCAATTCACTCTTTTTAGTTATGCCCTTGAGGAGGGATAGGCCCAGAACGGTTTTTAATTTGGGAACCGTAATAGGTTTCAAGGCAAATTCTCTGGCAAGGGTCAAATTCGGGTTTGCAGCGATAAATTGACCGGCATATAAATTGCTTTGGTCCACAACAAATCTGTACAGATCTTCCGTGAAAAATAGCTCATAATAATCAAGGGAAGTCAAATTTGGTGTTTCCACCTGAATTCCGGGTTGGTCAGTGAATGGGGGAAGTATGGGCGCTTCAGAAGTAATGGGCTGCCAATTATAAATCGTAAGCGCATCAGGAAGGGCTCTATGGGCCTGTGTTCAAACTCTTGGTGGCTGTGAGGCACTACTTGTGCTAGTCACTGCAACAGCTTGAACGGCACTTGTGGGACTCACCACGTCACCAAATGATACTGCAGTGCTGGTTTGTCTACGACCAGGGTGTACTAGGCCGCTGGTGCTTGCCAGTTCACCAGAAGGTTGAGTGGCACTAGTACTGGCTCTATGCTGCATACAAGAACCCTGTTGCACCTCAACAACAGAAGAATGGGGTCGGGTATGCCTGACCTTAGCAGGGACCGCTACTCCATCATCAGAGCTATTTGTCAGGGTGCCAATGCTCTCTACAGGTTTGTATAGTGAGCCTGAATCAGATTGTGATTCTAACAGTGAGGCTTCCCCTTCGCTCTCATCCGTCATGCTCAGTATCCTGTAGGCCTCTTCACTAGTGTACCTTTCGTTTGACATTTTGGCCACTAAATTTATAGGTACAACTAGTGCGACTCACAGGTAAAACAAAGCACCTGGTTGTCAGAGACTGCTTCAATCGGTACCAAAAAAATGAATTGTTAGTTTTAGCAGGGATCAAGCTTGACTCTGCTAACGCTGCAGTTTTGTGTGCTGTGTTTTGTAAGTGACAGTGATCTATTAAATAAAATAAGCAAGACACTGCCTGGATCAACCTAAACAAATAAATAAAAAATATAAATATATTAGCGAGTATGTAAATAACCTTCATCCATACGAAGGTCGTAGGATGCAGTTCTGGTCGCCCTAAAGCATACAGAAAAAGACTAAGAGAATAGAGTTTTCTTAAGAGGGCCACAACAAAACACTATGGTAAGTACAAACCTGGCTTTATTAATACAAAAAATACCACAGAAAACTAATTAAACAAAAATGGAGGCACAGATAAGTGACTGACAAAGACTAATTAAAAATTGGACAACATTGTCAAATTGATTAAAAACATAGGGAGCCACGGCTACAAATCCCACACACACACACACACACCATGACGCCCACAAACATACACTATTTTAGAAAAGTTGCCTATTGAAGATAGACTGAAGAACATACAAATTACTGATCAGCACAAATTTCTATGCATGAACTCCTGGTGAATAAGTTCATCAAATGTGAGCCATTAGGTAGTGGACTGGTTAGCGGGTAGGTGACTTGAGTGTCCTGATCTTGTTTAAATAAGCATAACCATAAAGCAGGGTCTTCTTAAGAAAAAAACCTGCAGACCATCAGCATAATTTGGTAAACAAGCAATGTAGCAGATGTAACAAACAGCTTGACTATGAAGGTTCATAAACAGCAGATGAGAAGAAGAGAGGCAAACACAACACGGGAGTATACTAATGAGTGTCAGTAGGGGGAGTGCTGTAATAGATTTAGGGTGCTTCCATATAATAATGAATAGGATGAGGATACTCTCACCACCTATTGGGGATCCGTCGTCCTCCTGCAGCGTGACTCTACCCCTAAAGACAATAGACCAGCCAGCAACAGTATTCGACCATGAAGAGAATTCCCTAGTAGGATGTTCACTGCCTCGTGTATGTATCGACGTGAGTCGGGAGAATAACACAAGCCGTCAGCTGTTTGTTCCGTGCTGACACTCAAGTCAAAGAGCGCGCTGTTCCCAGTGACGTGCTGACGTCACACTACTAAATTTGTGCTGATCAGTAATTTTTATGTTTATCAGTCTATCTTCAATAGGCAACTTTTCTAAAATAGTGTATGTTTGTGGGCGTCATGGTGTGTGTGTGTGGGATTTGTAGCTGAGGCTCTCTATGTTTTTAATCAATTTGACAATGTTGTCCAATTTTTAATTAGTCTTTGTCAGTCACTTATCTGTGCCTCCATTTTTGTTTAATTAGTTTGCTGTGGTATTTTTGTATTAATAAAGCCAGTTTTGTACTTACCATAGTGTTTTTTTGTGGCCCTCTTAAGAGAACTCTATTCTCTTAGTGATCTATTGATACTGCACTTGGGTGGACTGGGCTGGATGGAGGGGCTAAACGCAGGTGCTGGCAGGTGTCTGGGCTGATCCTGCTAACACTGCATTTTTGGGAACAATATGCTAATATAGTTCTGATCAGATCAAAGGTATTGATCAGTTCAAACACTATAGTAGTAATTGAGCTATATAGTGTGTGTGTGCGTGTAATCTGATGCTGCCTGGGATTTACGCTATCACTAACTGATGCTAAAACTGATGTCACCCGTGACAATATGGTGATCAGAAAAGAGATCTGTACACTATACTAGTGACAGGGAGTGAAGGGGTTAACTGGGGGCGATCAGGGTGTTCAATCTTTATTAGGCAATATACAGTGGGTACCCTGATGCTATAAAAGACTGACAGTGACACTAACTAGCGTCACCCATGACATTAATACGGTAATCAGAAAAAATATCTGTACACTATACTAGTGACACTGGTGACAGGGGGTGAAAGGGTTAACTGGGGGGTGATCAGAGGGTTAAACTTTTTTTAGGGGGTTAATGGGGGGTACCCTAAACCTACCTGGGCCTACCACTAACTACCCTAACGCTGTTTAGTGTCACAAGTAACACCAGTACAGTGATCAGTGAAAAATCTTAAAACTGCACGTAGTGACAGGGAGTGAAAGGGTTAACTTGGGGGGGGCGATCAGGGGGTGATCAAAAAGTTAAAGGTGTCAGTGTAGTGTTGGTGTACTCACAGTAGATGTCTTCTCTCTTCTGTCTTCTCTTGCCTGTGTTTATATTACACAGGGAGAGGACAGTCTCTCATTCGCCAGAACCGGTCAGCAGGTCCAGGCCAGAAATAATTCTGTAACTAATATGATCGCCGTGGGCACAGCGAGGGCGCAAGCTCCGTACTGGTCCCCGGGGATCTGCACAGCAGAGACACCTTGCCGCAGTATAACTGCGGCGGGTGGTCGGCAACTGGTTAAACAAATCCTCCTAAGTAGTCCCTGTTTATCTCCAGTCTTCTCTTCTCTACATCAGTTTAAAGTGCAGAATTTTTAAAGCTTGTCTGAGCATTAAAAAAAAAGGGGGACGGAGAACTGAAGTTACATTCTGCATAGCTCAGTGAGGAGAGCTCTGAGAGCTGATTGGAGAGAAGGGACACACACCCCTACCCTGTCACCTTTTTTTCTCTTGGTGTCAGGAAAACTTGCCAGAAGTGACCCATGCTGATAGCAGAGGAACAAAGCAGTAGACAGAAATTACACTTGGTGTTTTTAATTGAGACAGGTACAAACTATAGAGGGATATGCTTTGTTCATATTTCATGTCTGAGGTTTACAACCACTTTAAGGGATGGGCTGGAAAGTAATGTTTGCTATAACTAACCCCGTACTGTGCCAGCAGGTGTATATGTATGGTACAATCAAAAAAACAGCACGTTACAGTAAATGTAGTGTCTTATTGATATAATTATTTCCATCTATACTTTTAGCATTGGGCTGTTCTGTGCATGTCTTGTTGTTGAACTATTTACCCTATGCAGAAACACACCTGTATGGTTATAACTATGTTTTAATTATATGGCAAGAATGGGCTTTGTGGGTTCCCCCTCCATAATGACAAAATGGAAATTAACATATAACAGAAGTGGTTCATTAAGAGAATATGAGAGAGGGAGAGGCGTGAATTGGGACAAGGAACAATGGGAAGTGAGTAAGACACAAGAGGCGAGGATGGGGTGGGGGTACAGGAAGAAGGAGAGGGTCAGTAAAACCATGTATTATTGAACTATTCTTTGTGTTTCAGTAATGCTGGTAAATATTTATTGCCTTGAGTTCATTAATTTTTGCACAGAAGGGTTTATTTTTTCCAGCAAAGCAGGATACAAATCCTGGCTGCATTTATTAGGTACTGTATATGAGTAATGATTTCTTTAGGTGATATAGGGATGAGGGTCAAATGAAAGAGAGAAACTGCAGAGTCCTCTTGAAGATCCATTTGCATCAGTTTAGTGATTTTGTTATTATTTTTTCTCAGAACACATGTAAAAATGGTTACTCCCAGAAGGTATGGATAATTGTACCAAGTGCATCCTTACCTTGCCAGCATAGGGGAGGATTATTTGGGAACAGCCTTGTGGAGAGTCAACAGGAATCTATACCATCCGGATAGTAATTTAAAACCAAGTTCTTTTTTGTGTGAAATGTATTCCTTGTGCACATAATAAAGGATATATTCATGTTGCTTCAGCGTGGAATTGGTCATAAGATCTGTTTCCCACTTTTAGAGAAAAGGGGGGTATATAAGACTGGTGCCATGATTAACATAGTGTAACAAGCTACAGATGAATGTCTGAGCATCCCTGACCGTAGGCACAGTTCCCCGAAGGGGAAGACTTTTTGAACCACTGTATCATGCCTAATAAATGATGACACACGTCACAATTTCATAGTCTACTAGAACTGAGGCTGAGGGTCAACCATACTTTGCATCACCTGTGAGGATTTAATGCCCTTTGGTATTATAAAAACTTTCAGTCAGTTTTGGGCAGAGTCCTGGATAGGAATAAATAATTTCTCAGATAGTCCTAATAAGCTGCGATTTTGTGAGCTCAATTAGTTCCCTTGATGCTTTGATTGTTTTGGTGTGATGTGACATAAAAAGAGCTTTGTGGTGAGTATAAAGGTGAGAAAGAGGGAAACCTTGCCTGGTCCAATTTTGCAGGATGAAGTAATCCAAAATGATCTCAATAATTTAGACCACAGCCAGGAGATGGGAATATATGGTGTCAGTCCACCTTCACATGTTCCTGCCTAGGCTAATATGGTTAAGTATGCTATGAAAAAGCCAATACACCCAGTGCGAGTGCCAATGTCTTTTTGGTGTCAGCTGAGAGTAGAGTGGTAGGTCTTTTATGGGTGTTCACGAGCTGTTCAGTGGCTTGGGGGTAATGTCCTTCCCTACTCAGTTGGGTTGCGAAATTTGAAAGGTCACTCAGTGCGAAAGGTCTTTGCCTTCATTGTGTATGACCTTAATATTGGTTCTCAAGGGGTCTACTAAGAGATGATGATCCTTTAATAAAGAATTGAAAGCATCCAAAAAGCGACTTTGAATTTGTTTTTGGTATAATCTGTAGAATAAAACGCATCAAGTCCGGGTGATTAGTGTGGTTTTATGTCCTATAGGGCTGCACAAAGTTCATCCTCAGAAAGAGTAATGTCCAGAGATCAACTCACTTTCTTGGTAAGTTTCAGAATGTTTGATTCTGAGATATCATGACTGATCACATCTAACTTTGATAACTGGGATTATGTGTCTCCCTCTAAAACACTTCACAATTTAGGATTTGTACTTGTTTCCCTTTTCTAGCATCAATGCTAGTGATAAACTATATTAGTTTGGCCAAGCTCAAAAAAATGACTGTTGAGACTTTATGGATTTGGCCTTTAATTTATGTCTAAGATTATCCTATAACCTGTCTCTCACTACTGGGAGTTCACTCTCCACCACTTCCACATGGGATTTCTTATAAATCGTTTCAAGCTTGTGTACCCGTACTAGAAGCTCCTCCACTATTTGTCTGACACTGTTGACAAAATATGTAATACGTACAAAGTATGTAACATTTGTGGGATTCTGACATAGTCACTGGAAAGCAAGTGCTGTTGTCAGAATACATTGTCCCAATGAGGAAATTCCTCCATCCATTGTATGGATGGTGGAATCTGTTAGAAAGCCCATTGATGAGTCAGTCTTTTTCATTCAACAAATATTAAATCGGACAGGAATGAGTCATTGGTTGTTAGGATGTCAGCAGGTGCTGAATCCCTAAGAGCTAGGAGCCCTGAGCAGGAAGCTGTCACATTTGGCACTGATAGTAATAAATCTTTCATCTTTCACTTCACCATGGAAGCTAGCGGTTTGATTCTGTCAAACACCCATTAATTGGCCCATTAGTGTGCTGTTCGCTGAACCTCCCTAACATCTGACAAACATGCCGCACAGGAATTTCCATACATTTTATACACAGTGCAAAGGTCTCCCTCACATTATTTCCTCTTTATTCAACTATTTTCTCAATTGGTCAAGTGAACTCTTCTAGTCAAATGTTCTTTAAGGCTATTTTCTCTTAGGATCGACTGTTAGGGAGTGTTACATTCCCCCTGCGAAAGGTAACAAATAGAAACTGACGTTTTACAAATATTACAATACTTGTATTCAGTGGCGTCGCTAGGGGGTGGCTTTTGAAGCTATAGCCCCGCATCTGGGGCCCATAGCCCCGAGTCTCTGCAGGGGTCCCCAAGAGGACGGGAGGTTCTCTGGGGACCCTGATGTAAGTGGGGGGCTCTTTGAGGACTCTGATGCAAGGGGGAGGCTCTCTGGGGACCCTGATTTTAAGGGGGGGCTCTCTGGGGACCCTGATTTAAGGAGGAGGCTCTCTGGGGACCCTAATGTACGGGGGGCTCTCTGGGAACCCTGATGTATGTGTATGCCCGCCCAAGCGTATGACTTTCTTTACTACGTTGCTATGGGCTCTAGCCCCAGATCTTTTGTAGACCTAGCAACGCCCCTGCTTGTATTATCTGTGAATTTTGCGAATGCTGACACAATTTTTTATACATAGATAGTATAGGGGTACATAGGTTATTTTTAATAGATTAACCAGGTTACTTAAACTGCAAATCATTTTGCGCTTTTCAAGAGGATGGCCCAGCAGCAGCCATTCACTTGTGGTCTGTCTCTCTCTCCAAATGCAGAGGTACACCAATTATTTTTAGTAGCTAAATAACATTAACTTGCCACTGACTGCTGCCTCTACATAGATTATCCCTTCCTCAGTCTATCAGGAATGCAGCTGCTAGACTCATTCACCTTACCAACCACTCTCTGCCAATCCCTCTGCTGGTTTTGGCTGTCCCAATGAAAACAAATCAGAATACTAACAACAACATACAAAACCATCCACAAATCTGCCACCAGCTACATCTCAAAATTTCACCTAAACCATCCACTCTGCACCTCTTACAACCTCCTGCTCTCTAGTTCCTTCATCACCTCTTCCCATGCTCGTCTCCAGGACTTCTCTAAAGCCTCTACCATTCTCTGTTATGCCCCACCCAATCTGTCTGGCTATCTCCTACTATGTCCGCATTTAGGTAATCTCTTAAAACTCATCCCTTCATCTCTACCCAACAAATTAACATTTCTTTCTTCATCTTCTTCATCACCTCTTCCCATGCTCGCCTCCAGAACTTTTCTAGAGCCTCTCCCATTCTCTGCTATGCCCTACCCCAATCTGTCTGGCTATCTCCTACTATGTCCACGTTTAGGTGATCTCTTCAAACTCATCCCTTCATCTCTACCAAACAAATGAACTTTTCTTTCTTCATTTTCTTCATCAACTCATCCCATTACAGTTATTACCTTTTGTACCACTTGCTCCTCTCTATTAAATTGTAATAGATTGTAAGCTCTGATACGCAGGGCCCTCCTAACCTGATTGTTTTGAATTGTTTTGTAAATGTAATGTTTCCCTTTTTTTAAGTAAAATGCTACACAAACCGTTGGTATTATAAAAGTCCTGCATGCTATTTGCTAAGCAATTTGAATGATCACTACACAGATATATCAAATGTATTTAATTAATTACCTTTACATGGTCACACGATGCTTCAAAAGCTGTGTAGTAATCTTAGCAATCAATTGTAACTCTTAGCTATAAATTGTTAGCAATTTATTAGCATTATAGCTCTATTAAAAGTCACCTGGATGCACCTGTAGTCAGCAAGAGACAGGGCACAAGTTAGTGGTTATTGCTCTGCAGCAGGGATGAGCCGAACACCTCCCGGTTCGGTTCGCACCAGAACCTGCAAACGGACTGAAAATTCGCACAAACTTTGGAACCCCATTGAAGTCTATGGGACTCGAACGTTCGAAATCAAAAGTGCTAATTTTAAAGGATAATTTGTATGGTATTGTCCTAAAAAGGTTTTGGGGACCCGGGTCCTGCCCCAGGGGACATGTATCAATGCAAAAAAAGTTTTAAAAATGGACGTTTTTTCGGTAACAGTGATTTTAATGATACTTAAAGTGAAAAAAAAAGTGAAATATTCCATTAAATATCGTACCTGGGTGGTGTCTATAGTATGCCTGTAAAGTGGCACGTGTTTCCCGTGCTTAGAACAGTCCCTGCACAAAATGACATTTTTAAAGGAATAAAAGTCATTTAAAACTGCTTGCAGCTTTAATGTAATGTTGGGTCCCAGCAATATGGATAAAAATCAGTGAGACAAACGGCATGGGTAACCCCCCCCAGTTCATTACCAGGCTCTTTGGGTCTTGTATGGATATTAAGGGGAACCCCGCACCCAAATTTAAAAAAGGAAAAGCGTGGGGCCCCCAGGCCCTATATACTCCGAACAGCAGTATACAGGCGGTGCAAACAAGACAGGGACTGTAGGTTTGTTAAGCAGAATCTGTTTGTAATTTTGAACTGGTACATTTTTAAAGTGTAGCTCCAGCCAAAAAGGGTTATCACCCCGGGACATTTGTTTTGCTGTCTGTGCACCTCTTCAGAAGATTTCACCTCACTTTCTGTCCCAATGACAAATGTTTTTTGACAATTTGGGGTTTTTAGTGAAACAAGGGTTGTTGATAAAGCATTAGCGGAGAGGAGACACGTTTTTCCCATATTAACTCTTACAGGAGAGAATTTCCCTTCCTAGGGGTAGATTTTATCTCACTTCCTGTTGTCTCCTTCCGTTTGCAAGTAGGAGTCATTTGTAAGTTGGATGTGTGAAAGTAGGGGCCTGCCCTATATACTCTGCAGAAATTGGGGCCTTAGGTGTTGGTGTTGCCACAACACTGTAAGCCCTCACAGTTACTCTTGGTGGGCGCAGGAACGGGCCCTGCTGTGAAATATTAGATCAAGAATTGTAATTACATGCCCCTGTTGAACAGGGTCAGAAAAATTGGGACTTTGGAGGTGGTGGTGGTGCTGGTGCCACAACACTGTAAGTCCTCACAGTTATTCTTGGCGGGCGCAGAAACGGGCCCTGCTGTGAAATATTAGATCAAGAATTGTAATTACAGGCACCTGTTGAACAGGGGCAGAAAAATTGGGCCTTTGCTGGTGGTGGTGGTGTTGCCACAACACTGTAAGTCCTCACAGTTACTCTTGGTGGGCGCTGGAATGGGCCCTACTGTGAAATATTAAATCAAGAATTGTAATTACATGCACGTGTTGAACAGGGGTAGAAAAATTGGGCCTTTGGTGATGGTGATGCTGGTGCCACAACACTGTAAGTCCTCACAGTTACTCTTGGTGGGCGCAGAAACGGGCCCTGCTGTGAAATATTAGATCAAGAATTGTAATTACAGGCACCTGTTGAACAGGGGCAGAAAAATTGGGCCTTTGCTGGTGGTGGTGGTGGTGGTGTTGCCACAACACTGTAAGTCCTCACAGTTACTCTTTGTGGGCGCTGGAATGGGCCCTACTGTGAAATATTAAATCAAGAATTGTAATTACATGCACGTGTTGAACAGGGGTAGAAAAATTGGGCCTTTGGTGATGGTGATGCTGGTGCCACAACACTGTAAGTCCTCACAGTTACTCTTGGTGGGCGCAGAAACGGGCCCTGCTGTGAAATATTAGATCAAGAATTGTAATTACATGTGCCTGTTGATCAGGGGCAGAAAAATTGGGCCGTAGGCACTGGTGCCACAACACTGCAACCCCTCACAGATACTCTAGTTGGAGCACAGGAACGAGCCCTGCTGCAAAGTATTGCATCAAAAATTGTAATTACACGCCCCTATTAAACAGGGGCTGAAAAATTGGGCCTTAGGCACTGGTGCTTGTGCCACAACACTGCAACCCCTCACATATACTCTAGTTGGAGCACAGGAACGAGCCCTGCTGCAAAGTATTGCATCAAAAATTGTAATTACACGCGGCTGAAAAATTGGGCCTTAGGCACTGGTGCTGGTGCCGCAACACTGCAACTCCTCACAGATACTCTTGTTGGAGCGCAGGAACGAGCCCTGCTGCAAAGTATTGCATCAAAAATTGTAATTACACGCCCCTGTTTAACAGGGGCTGAAAAATTGGGCCTTAGGCACTGGTGCTGGTGCCACAACACTGCAACCCCTCACAAATACTCTAGTTGAGCGCAGCAACGAACCCCCCTTGCAAAATATTGCATCAAAAATTGTAATTACACGCCCCTGTTAAACAAGGGCTGAAAAATTGGGCCTTAGCCACTGGTGGTGGCGCCCAGAACCAAAAATATTCTTACAAGCTATCAGCATGATCATTGAGGAGGAAGAGGATAGTCACTCAGCATAACAGGATAGTCACTCAGCATCAACATAGGCAGTCTTGAAGGGATCTGACATTTCAAAAAAAATTATTCGGTTACATCAGCATCAGGTGCTTGGTAGCTGGTGGTGATCCAAGACTGATTCACTTTTATGAAGGTCAGACGATCGACCGAGTCATCTTTTGGCCTGCGTACTTGCGTAGCCCCTTGAACGCCTACAGAGCACCGCTGGTTCCGAGGACAAAGCATAGGAAGAAGCCATGGAGGAAGAAGAAGAGGAGGGGGTGGAGGAGAGAAGTGTGTCAGAATCACCAGTAGTAGCATTTTGGAGGCGTGGTGGCGGAACAACCTCCAACACTACTGCACCTTGTCCTGCATCCTTCCAAGCTGCCAGAAGAGTCACCCAATGCGCCGTGAAAGATAGGTAACGTCCCTGTCCATGCCTGCTGGACCATGAGTCATCGGTAATATGCACCTTACCGCTGACCGCCCTGTCTAGCAAGGCCAAGACATTGCCTTCTACATGCCTTTAGAGAGCTGGAATCGCCTTCCGCGAGAAAAAGTGGCGTTTGGGAACCTGCCACTGAGGAACCGCACATTCCACAAACTCACAGAAGGGGGCAGAGTCTACCAACTGAAAAGGCACCAGTTGAAGTGTTAGCAATTTAGCCAAGCTAGCATTCAACTGCTGGGCATGTGAATGGCTGGGAGCGAACTTCTTTCAGCGGTGCAGCAGCTGGGGCAGGAAAATTTGCCTGGTACAATCTGACGTCGGTGTACCGATAGCAGATTGCCCGCAAGTACTTGGCTGTGACACACCTAATTCTACACCTTCATTCCTCTCAGTGCAGGTCTCAGAGAGGACTGAAGGTATAGTGGGGTTGGAGATCCCAGCGGATGAGGAGCAAGAAGAGGTCCTCTTTGTTCTTTGGTGTGGGTCTTTTAGGTACGCTTGACAACGAACTGCATGGCAGGTCAACATATGTCTGGTCAAGCATGTGGTGCCTAAGCGGATGATGTTTTGGCCTCTTTTATTGGCTTGTGACTGTCTGCCTCTCCTTGTTGGCCTTCCAGACATACTAATGGCCTGCACTGCAGTGAGATGTAGCTGCACAAAACTGGGATGTATATATACAGTATATTCTGATTATACAGCAGCTAGAAGAATTCCTGCTTGTGGTATTACTAGGATCAGAAGAAGCACACCAGCACTTGTCTTCAGGTAGCTATAGGTGCAACTGTGCAGGGTACACAGTACACTAACTGTAAATACTTCAAGAGCCTGCCTGTGCTATTAATAGGATCAGAAGAAGCACACAAGCACTTGTCTTCAGGTAGCTATAGGTGCAACTGTGCAGGGTACACAGTACACTATCTGTAAATACTTCAAGAGCCTGCCTGTGCTATTAATAGGATCAGAAGAACACGAGCACTTGTCTTCAGGTAGCTATACTGTAGGTGCAACTGTGCAGGGTACACAGTACACTAACTGTAAATACTTCAAGAGCCTGCCTGTGCTATTAATAGGATCAGAAGAAGCACACAAGCACTTGTCTTCAGGTAGCTATAGGTGCAACTGTGCAGGCTACACAGTACACTAACTGTAAATACTTCAAGAGCCTGCCTGTGCTATTAATAGGATCAGAAGAACACAAGCACTTCAGGTAGCTATACTGTAGGTGTAACTGTGCAGGGTACACAGTACACTAACTGTAAATACTTTAAGAGCCTGCCTGTGCTATTAATAGGATCAGAAGAAGAACACAAGCACTTGTCTTCAGGTAGCTATAGGTGCAACTGTGCAGGGTATACAGTACACTAACTGTAAATACTTCAAGAGCATGTGTCAGTAATAGTACTCGCCGAGATGCCGAGAGCAGTTCACCCTTGCGACTAAGTGCAGTCCGCCCCCTGGAGGTGGTACAGGGAGGGAACGGCACGAAGAGGCACAGGCTACCCCAATGGACCGTTGGTGACTTGCGTGAGGGTCTTAGTAGAGAAGAGCCGCTGTGCAGGTACTGTTAGGCAGGAGTATAAGCTGGAACAAAAGATAGGAAAGTCCAGAACCAGGCTGAGGGTCAAACACAGTGAGCAGTAGTTTTGAGCTGCAAGTTTGCAGGATAGTGTCTAGAAGACACGGATAGTCCTGGTGCAAGCAGAGGATCAGGCTAGGAGACAGGAGACAGTCCAAGTAACAGGCCGAGGGTCAAACACAGGAGACTGGTGGAAATCCAATTAAACAAGCCGAGGTCAAGGTCTAGGAGAGAAGCAGAGGAATCCAATGGCAATCCGGGTCACAACAGGTAGTCAGGTTCAGGTAACACAGGGAGCTGAGACAAACCAACAATTTGTTTGATCCTCTGAGCGCCTTTTATAGGATCACATTGGGTGTGCACTAGTGCGCATGTGTGAGCGCCGTAGCGCTGGACCGCGAATGCTCATGCGCCGTTCCGCCGCGCATGCACGAAAACACACGGCCGGAATAGTAGGAAGGATTCTTCTGACAGTGCCCCCCCCCCCCCCGAGGGGTGGCCTCTGGACACCCAAAGTAGACATCAATTCCGGATGCTCTCGGTGAAATGCCTGGAGCAGACGTGGGGCATGTAGATTTCCGGATGGCTCCCAGGAGTTATCTTCAGGGGGATACCCCTTCCATTTGATTAGGTATTGGAGCTGCCTGCCCTTTTTCCTGCAACTTAGAATTTTTTCCACCTCAAATTTATTTTCTCCGTCAATCATGACTGGTGGAGGTGGTGGTTCCTCCCTGTCCGAAAAGGGGCTGGGGATAACAGGCTTCAAGAGAGATGCATGGAAGGCTGGATGCACTTTGTAAGAATCAGGGAGAGCTAATTCAAAGGCCACGGGATTGATTACCCTTTTGATTTTGAAGGGACCTATACATTTTAGCCCTAATTTCCAGGAGGGTATTGGCAGTCTGACATTGATGATGATAGCCACACTTCTTCGCCTACTTTAAAGGCTGGATTCTCCTTCCTTCCCTTATTGTAGTGTTTTTGATAGTCCTCCTGGGCTTTTTGCATAGCTACTTTGATCTTCTGGAAATTCAGCTGGATGGAAGCTACTCGATCCTGTACGGCAGGAACTGATAATTCCGGGATGGAAACTGGGAGGAAAGAGGGGTGGAATCCAAAATTAGACCAAAAAGGTGTTTGGTTGGTGGCGGAGTGGATGGAGTTATTATATGCGAATTCAGCATATGGCAGGAGAGTGGACCACTCATCTTAGGAATCAGAACAGAAGCATCGGAGGTATTGTTCCAGGGTTTGGTTCGTTCTCTCCGTCTGGCCGTTGCTTTGGGGGTGATAGGTGGAGGAGAGACAGATCTTAATTTCCAAGGATTTGCATAATTCTCTCCAAAATTTGGAAGTAAATTGGACACCCCTATCTGAGGTGATGCTCACAGGGGTACCATGAAGCCTGATGATTTCCTTGAAAAACACATTAGCTGTAGCAGAGGCAGAGGGAGTACCCACCATGGGCAGGAAATGTGCCATTTTGGAAAGCCGGTCAATGATGATAAGGATAGTCGTGAATCCCCCCGAAGGAGGTAAGTCCACGATAAAATCCATGGAGATTTCTGCCCATGGCCGTTCAGGGATGGACAAAGGTTTAAGTAGGCCCCAAGATTTTGTATTTGGACCCTTGCTGCGCTGGCAAGGAATGCAGGATGAAACGTAGTTCTTGCAGTCCTGTCTCCAGCCCGGCCACCAAAAGGAACGTGAGATCAATTCCATGGTCTTTTGTGACCCAAAATGGCCTGCCAACTTGTGGGCATGGAAAGTCTGTAAGGTTAGGAGCCTTGATCCTAGTGGGACAAAGATTTTTCCGTGGGACCAGAATAAGTCATTGTGTTTCTCTATGGAAGATATGTCAGGTTCAGAACATTGACTGGATGCTGTTTTGATTGCGGTTATCAGGTCCACTTCGGTGACCAGAAGGAAATTTTGCGGGGACAGGATGGTACTGGGTTCAGCTACCTGAGAAGTTTTATGGAACATCCGGGAGAGTGCATCCGCCTTTCCATTTTTAGAACCAGGTCTATAAGAAATATGAAAATTAAATCTGGAAAAGAAGAGGGCCCATCGAGCTTGCCTGGGTCTTAGACATTTTGCTGTTCTAAGATTCCAGGTTTTTGTGATCAGTGAATATCATGACAGGATGGGATGCCCCTTCAAGTAGATATCTCCACTCCTCCAAGGCAGACTTGATGGCCAATAACTCCCTATCGCCTATGTCATAATTCTTCTCCAGTAAACTTAATTTCCAGGATGCGAAAGCTACGGGATGCAGAAGGGCCTTGGGTCCCTGTCTTTGTGAGAGGATGGCCCCAGTAGCAGTTTCCAAAGCATCAACTTCTAGAATGAAAGGTAAGGCTGGATCTGAATGTCGTAAGACTGGTGCAGACGAGAATAGCGCCTTTAACTTCAAAAAAGCTTCCTGGGCTTCTGGGGACCATTGAAAACAATTATGATGGCGTGTAAGTTGAGTGATGGGAGCTACAATAGCTGAAAAACCAGCGATAAATCTTCGGTAAAAATTTGAAAATCCTAAGAATCGTTGTACCCCTCTTCTATCTACAGGAGCCGGCCACTCCTGAATTGCCTTGACCTTCTGGGGATCCATTGCGACACCGTCAGTGGAGATAATGAATCCTAGGAATTGTACTGTTGTTTTTTCGAATTCGGATTTTTCCACTTTAAGGTATAATTTGTGTTTTCTAAGGATTGAAAGAACCAGTTTGACATGTACCCAATGAAGTTCTATGGTGGCTGAAAAAATGAGGATGTCATCTAGGTAAACCACTAGAAAGCTGTCAAGGTATTCACGAAAAATGTTGTTTACTAAATGTTGAAAAGTGGCCGGGGTGTTACAGAGCCCAAACGGCATTACCAGGTACTCGTAATGTCCAAACCTGGATCTGAAAGCGGTTTTCCATTCATCGCCCGCTCGAATTCCGATAAGATTGTAGGCGCCACGAAGGTCTAGCTTGGAAAAGATTCGGGCAGATCGGAAACGTTGAAATAGTTCCGGGATGAGAGAAAGTGGGTACCGGTTTTGATGGTGATTTTATTTAATTCCCTGTAATCAATGCAGGGCCGGAGGGATCCATCCTTTTTCTCTACAAAGAAAATACCGGCTCCAGCCGGTGATGAGGAGGAACGAATGAACCCTTTCTCAAGATTTTCATTAATGTATGACCTGAGGGCCTTCAATTCTGTTTCGGACAAGGGAAAGATGCGGCCAAAACGAATTTCAGAGCCAGGCAAAAGGTCTATAGGGCAGTCATAGGAGCGATGAGGTGGTAGACGGTCGACCTGTTGTTTATGAAAAACATCTTTAAATTCCAGGTAAACTGCGGGTACATGTTGAAGATTATCGGATATTGATGCAATGGTTGAGCAAGAGGCTGGAGCTGGAAGGAGGCACTGTTGGGTACAGTATTGGGATGAGAAAAGGACTTCATTCTTGTTCCAATCAATTTGAGGTTCATGAGCTTGTAGCCACGGGAGACCCAGGATGATGGGGAACATAGGAGAAGAGATAATGTCGAAGCGCAAGTACTCTTGGTGGCCGGAATCCGTGGTGGTAAGGATGGGTCTGGTTTCCTGAGTAATAAGTCCAGAACGGGGAAGAGACCCATCAGCTAGGTGTACCTGAAGGCTTCGACTTTTAGTGATCAGAGGAATGTGTAAGCTTGCAGCTAGCGAGGCATCCAAGAAGCAACTACATGCTCCGGAATTAACTATAGCGGGTAGGTGAGCTTCCTTTTCCGGTAGCTGTAAGGAGACAAAGAGAGTGACATAAGTCTGTGAAAACCGGAGACCTGATGGTTAATGGCAGATTGAGGGTAGTACTTAGGTCTCACGGGGCAGGAACGGAAGAAATGTCCTGAGCCCCCACAGTAGAGGCACAGATTGCCCTGACGCCTCCGTAATCTTTCCTCTGTAGTAAGTGGAGCACGGACCAGCCCAAGTTGCATTTGCTCAGCTTCAGGAGTGGTAGAGACTGGAGGAGCCGAGTAGGCTGGATGGATGGGAGTTGGTTTAGGCATCATCCAGCTAGGGCGAGGAGCCTGGAAGCGTTCAGAACGTCGCTCACGCATGCAACGATTCAGTTTGGTTGTTACTAGGATTAGGTCTTCCAGAGAATCAGGGGTCTCAATCCTGGCCAGCTCATCTTTCAGAGCTTCAGACAGCCCCTGACGGAACTGGTACTTGAGGGCAGGTTCATTCCGGCCGGTATCGGCCGAGCACTTCTGGAACTCAACAATATAGTCCTCCACCGGTCTCCACCCTTGGCATAAATTATGTAACATAGCCTCAGCCGTGGCTGTACATTGGGAGTCGTCATATAACTGTGCCATACCTTCGAAGAAGGTATCTACTGAATTCAGCATGGGGTTCCTCTGTTCCATTAAGCTATGAGCCCAAGCTTGGGGTTCATCGCCCAGGAGGGAGATGATGAAGCCGACCTTTACCACTTCAGAAGAAAAAGTCCTGGGTTGCAGAGCTAAATACAGAGAGCAGGCATTTTTGAAAGCTCTAAACTTTTTACGGTTGCGGGGGAATTGCTCCGGTATGGGAACCCTGGGCTTCGGGGAGGCCATGATCACTGTAGGATTGGTTGATATCTGAGGAGAGGAGACTCCACTGGGAGGTGCAGAGGCTGCAGCTGCTGCTGGAGGTGGTCCAGAGAGTTGTTGAAGGCGGCCATCAATTTGGGCATAGCCATCTTGCAATTTCTGGACTGCCTCAGTGAGTGCCGAGACCTGCTGACACAGGATTTCTAATGGGAAACACGCTCTGTCAGCCTCTGACATGGCTTGTTTGTACTGTCAGTAACAGTACTCACCGAGGCCGAGATGCCGAGAGCGGTTCACCCTTGCGACTAAGTGCAGTCCGCCCCCTGGAGGTGGTACAAGGAGGGAATGGCACAAAGAGGCACAGGCTACCCCAATGGACCGTTGGTGACTTGCGTGAGGGTCTTAGTAGAGAAGAGCCGCTGTGCAGATACTGTTAGGCAGGAGTATAAGCTGGAACAAAAGATAGGAAAGTCCAGAACCAGGCTGAGGGTCAAACACAGTGAGCAGTAGTTTTAAGCTGCAAGTTTGCAGGATAGTGTCTAGAAGACACGGGTAGTCCAGGTGCAAGCAGAGGGTCAGGCTAGGAGACAGGAGACAGTCCAAGTAACAGGCCGAGGGTCAAACACAGGAGACTGGTGGAAATCCGATTAAACAAGCCAAGGTCAAGGTCTAGGAGAGAAGCAGAGGAATCCAATGGCAATCCGGGTCACAACAGGTAGTCAGGCACAATTTACAGGAGACAGGTTCAGGTAACACAGGGAGCTGAGACAAACCAGCAATTTGTTTGATCCTCTGAGCGCCTTTTATAGACCGCCCAGAGGATCATGTTGGGGGTGCGCTAGTGCGCATGTGCGAGCGCCATAGCGCCGGACTGCGAATGCGCATGCGCCGGAACGCCGTTCCACCGCGCATGCGTGAAAACACACTGCCGGAATAGTAGGAAGGATTCTTCTGACAGCATGCCTGTGCTATTAATAGGATCAGAAGAAGAACACAAGCAGTTGTCCTCAGGTAGCTATACTGTAGGTGTAACTGTGCAGGGTACACAGTACACTAACTGTAAATACTTTAAGAGCCTGCCTGTGCTATTAATAGGATCAGAAGAAGCACACAAGCACTTGTCTTCAGGTAGCTATAGGTGCAACTGTGCAGGGTACACAGTACACTAACTGTAAATACTTCAAGAGCCTGACTGTGCTATTAATAGGATCATAAGAACACAAGCACTTGTCTTCAGGTAGCTATACTGTAGGTGCAACTGTGCAGGGTACACAGTACACAAACTGTAAATACTGTAAAAACACCTGCCTGCCTGTCAGTATATTAGGAAGAGAATAACAGGAACGGATCTAGCTAAACTGAATACAGTGTATATATATATATATATATATATATATATATATATATATATATACACACAACACCTGGGATGCATATATATATACACAATACACTGTAAGTACAGCTAACTGACTCGACCTGCCTACTCTATCTAACTTAAATCAAATGACACTGTCTCTCTGTCTATCTATCTCTCTCCGCCGCCGCAACCATGCAGGCGGCCTTATATAGTGTGGGGCGTGTACTAAACCCCCTGAGCCATAATTGGATAAAGCCACCCTGGCTTTGGCCAATTACGGCTCTCTGTACACACGGCGCTATGATTGGCCAAGCATGCGGGTCATAGTGCATGCTTGGCCAATCATCAGTCAGCAATGCACTGCGATGCCGCAGTGAATTATGGGCCGTGACGCGCCACTCGAATTTGGCGCGAACGGCCCATATCATTCGGAATTCGACAAACGGTCGAACAGGCGATGTTCGAGTTGAACATGGGTTTGACTCGAACTCGAAGCTCATCCCTACTCTGCAGTGCACTCACAGTGTTGAATAAGCATTTTGCATCAATTGATTTTTTTTCTAAAATTCTACACAAACAGAAAAAAAATGTAAAAGATCTGTTTATAAAGTTACTTGTAAATATTAAAATAAAACAATTTAAAACCTACCATAACCCCTTATAGTTTTTTTTTAAATCAAGACCTGACCATGAAGAAATACACATAAATCTTGTTTGACCCCTCACCTTTTGTTTGTATAGTTCTACATCTTTTATTACACATGATAAGGCTTTCATTTGCTGCTTTCAGCAGCAGCTTCTCGCCTGAATATCTCTCTGAGAATTGTTCTACATTTACTCCTATGCCCTTAGTGTCTTAGGTCATATAAGATCATGGCCTTTCCCTCATTCCTCACATTTATCCCTTCTTTCCTTCCTGTCCCTATTCATCTTCTGTTTTCACCTTTACATACACAGAAAACATTAATTGCACAACACATTACGTCCAGCCATTCACATCTTCATACTTGACCAACTTCCAACTGGTAATTTCATCAAAGACCTTGATTAAGTTATGTAGGTCTACGTGATCTTTCAGATTCAATAAAAATGTTTAATGATGTGGCTGCTTTTCCTGTACTTTGTCATCTTTTAATAAGCAAATTAGCTGCTGTTTTCATTCAGATTAATTACTATTTTGCAGTATGTCTACATCAAATTAATACATCAGCTCATGCTTCTTACAGTAAGGCTGAATTCACATCACTTGCATTGCATTTAGCTCGCATTGATGTGCTTTTTGTTTTTAGGTGTTGCATTGCATGCATTTTTTTAACATCAGGAGCCAAAATACTTTATTTTCTGTTTCCTTAACACGTTGCAGCAGGTAGTGACGAACTGGGCCTTGCGTTTTAATGCAGCATGTTCCATTTTTGTCACATTGTTGGGACTGCATTGAGCAGTGCAGCACAATGTAGCCCAATGCATGTGGTGTGAATGGGTCTTAAATATTTTTAAATGCTGTAAGTATTCAAGTTGGCAAAATAAAAAAAATGTATATATGATGCTATATGTCAATACCATTACCACAGCAGTTTTTGTTTCATTACCTAAAAATTGGAAGTGAAAAAGGTACTGGATCTACTTGCAGGATCAGCAAGTAATACAACTTGATTACAGGGAAGATTCTACCACTAGTACCAGACTGCATCATATGTCATTTTTTATTTTGCCAATAGTTCCACTTTTAATAGGTTCATTATTTACTTTACTAACCACTCCCTGCCAATAGTTAATAGTTTATCATTGGAATGCAATATACTAACCAGCCAAACTCCAGACAAATAGCTAAATACACAGTGGAAATACCTATATATGAACTTTCACCTGGTGCAGCGTGGTGTGGCAGGTAGTGAACACACAGAGACCAAGTTAGGCAAACGAGCTATATTGTAGAAAGGGTCCAACACAACTTAGTCAGGGCTGGCGGATAGGCACACCCATCCGGAGCCACTTACGAACTGAGACAGTGGTCTAAAAACTTAAAGATGCCGACAGCATCTGCAATGAGGAGCAGAATGTGGCCTGGCAAGTCTACACCCAAAGGTGATGCTTCCTGCAGCCTCCAACCTTTCCCTACCTCTATACACTGTCCCTGCTAGATGAAGATCCTGTCCCTACACTAGTCACTTGCATAAAGAACACCTAACTCAGGAGCCTGAATCTTAAATAGATTCTGGCTGACCCAGGATGGCCGCGAAAGGAGTGCCAGCATCCAATTGGACGGCTGTCTCCCTGTGACCATAGGAAGTCATAGAGGAACTAAGTTCCTCACAATTTCCTTCCTCTTCTGAATTGTTGCTTCAGTCGAGTGCCACCTGCAGTGGGGAGTACAGAATGCACCTGCCTACTTGCCAGTGGATTTCAACAGATTTGTAATTATCTTCAAGCAGCCTTGTATTTCTAGCATCTCTTCCATCGAACTGTATTTTTATTGTTGCTAAATACTTGGCACTTGTACCCTTTGGCACTGGACTGTTTCAGCATCAAAAACGTAAGAATTGCTAGATTGTCTAATCTGTGACTACTGTGAGCCCTAGGTCTCATTTTCTCCTTCTTCTTCTTCCCCTTCTTTTTACCCTTTGCTTCTTTGATCCCTCTCCATTGGTCAGCCTCAGTCTTTCTCTTCCTTGGATCCTGTATACATTATCATGATTAAGCTTGATTTGCCAACTCCTTCTAGGGTCCAGGGCTTTTTTAGTATGTTACTTATCGGAAGTTATATCCGTTATAGTCCAATCTGGCCTGTTTCTTTGTTTAGTTTAGTAATTACTCATCCTGTTTACAATGACTGATATCTTATTCACTATGTATTGTTCCTATGCCTTGTAAAATTTTGTAAAGCTTTGTTGAAAAGAATATTAGATTTTTGGATGTATTACCTTCTCTGGAAAAATCTATAATGTTCAATAAAAATCTTTTGAACATAAAAAGATAAGAATTGATTTTAAGGACTTACTTTAAGGCGAACCAATACTTTGTCTATGCCACTGGTTCTCAACTCCAGCCCTCAGGACCCACTAACAGGCCAGATTTTAAGTATTACCTTGGGGAGATGCAGACTAGAATACTGCAATCACTGAGCAGCAAATGATATCACCTGTCATGTATTTCAGTTATATTGCAAACCTGGCCTGTTGGTGGGTCCTGAGGACAGGAGTTGAGAA
The DNA here is from genome assembly GCF_042186555.1 of Aquarana catesbeiana. Lineage (NCBI taxonomy): Eukaryota > Metazoa > Chordata > Amphibia > Anura > Ranidae > Aquarana > Aquarana catesbeiana. The sequence continues at coordinate 761,817,336 of NC_133324.1, forward strand.
CCACTGGTCTATGCAGAGCAAAGCAGCAGATTCACTTTAGATTTCAAATTTAGTTTAAAAAAAATAATAATCACAAGGGACATTAATTACAATCAGTGTGATAGTCTTTTGTGCTGCCCTCTCCCATTTCAAGTGAAACCCTCCTCGATCGACCCCCACTAAACCAAGTTTGATAGAACTGAGGGTCTGTCACAGACTCTCATCAAGAGTGCCTGACTATGCCGACAAACTCCTCCATTCATAGAAGATGAACTACAGCTTCTATGCCCATCCTCCATGCCTAGATTGCTTTTCATTCAAAGAAGCTGTAGTACAGCATCTATAAATGGAGGAGCTGGGCAGAAAGGGTGTGCATAGTTGGGCACTCTTGATGCATGTCTGACACAATTCCTAAAGTTCTATTAACCCCCACTGCTCAGTAAGAATATAGCGGTGGGGGAGGGGGGTTGTCAACGGAGGATGATTTAATCTAAACCAGAAGACAGCAGCACAAGGAGCACATAACATGTCCCATGTGCTTATTGTATATGTCTTTTTTTAATGTAAGCTGTAACCCCCCATTCCCAACAGTACAGTCTCACCTTTCCATTACTCTTCTACCACCTTTGCTGTTAGTAGAAGGAGATGCCTTTCTGTTTCTGCTGTCAGTCACTTACAAGTTGCTTAAATGGGGCTATAGACTTCACTATGTGACATCGTTGGTGCATGGTGATGGGCCCAGTACTGTCACATAGAGTTAGTCAGAAGTTCCACCATTCCCGGAAGTATCAGGTATGTCTGACTGCCTCCTTCTAAACTCAAAGAATGTTTTCTTTTTATTACCACTTCAAGCATTAGGTGGTAAAGTAGGTGGCAGGGATTAGGATTAGGTGAGTGCAATACAGTAAAGTCTCATTGGCCTAAGATGGCCATACACTGCAAATTACACATTGGGGGTGGCTCTGGTGACATAAGATGCACCTGCTGTTTGATTACATTTTATTATTACCCAGCAGATGGATTCGTCAATTCGCACTGTATAGCATAGATGGTGGAATCTGTCAGTGTATGGTCAGCCTTGCATTGTAGCCCCTTCCTCTGCCAGTCTGAATGCTTATGTACTCATCTTTTAGCAGATTTTTATATTATTTATCAGAGTTTCCCACTTAGCACTTACTTTAAGGAAGTCACTTTAATTGCCTGTCTCAGTTTCTACAGAAAAGAAGCAAGTAAAAAAGAGAATCTGCATTAGAGGTTGCAAAAATCTTTGCAGTAAATGTAACTGAATTGCTTTTTTGTCCACAGATAAAACTAGCTCTAAAAGTAAACAGCTTTTATTGCAATTTTGATTCAGCAATGTTCTTCCTCTCACCTCTGCCATGTATTTAGGTTTCCAGTGGTAAGACATTTATTTTACAGAGACAAGGTCATCTGACGGGTCAAACTGATTTCTCTGAGGCTCATACTGAACCTTCTGTCACTGGAGTTTTATCATGTCAGTGCAGACTGCATCCATGTGAATCGCTTCATGTGACAGAGTAAAAAGAGATTTTATAGAAATTGTCCTGCTGTGAAAGAAGCCCTCAATCTTCAGCTGTTATGTACTTTAAATGATCCCAAGATAAAACATAATAAGGATTAACAGCACTTTATTACTGGAACTGATAGTTTGGTCAGTTGTTGCTCTCGAGAAAAAGTAACAGGGAGGCTTGAGAAACAATAGCGAGACCATCCTTTCAAAGCAAAGGAAGAAATTATGACTACCAAATTAACATAGGCAAATACAGAAGCAAATACTACATGACACAATCAGAGGATAAGAGAATGGAGCCGGGAGGAGGGCATGTGTGCACAAGGAAAGGTATTGTCACCTGAAATCAAAGACCCTAAGGGAACAATTGCACAGTAATTTAATACCGGATAATCTCCTAAATGACCATTTTATCTAATTATATTTGACATGATGTGTGAAAGTTTATAGCGGTATACAGCAAAACTCTTGCATGCAATTCATCTAGTTTGATTGTTGCTTTTTACAATTTGGTGAGAATTGGGCGACAATTCTGACCATTGAAAGGCCTCATTAACTTATTAACGTGCTTAACAGTCTACGTGAACTAGTGCCTGTTGTTCCTCCGGTTCATTTTCCATAGGCTATAGGTTGCAATTTGGCAATCAGGTGCTTAAAAAACATGTACAGAAAAAATATGGACGTCAACATCGATGCCTTCTCTTTCTAAAAAATATTAGTTGCGTTGCTGTCATACTGCTCTAGTGGCTTCAATGAATCGAGTCACTGACTTGGAACCTGTATGCAGGTCAGGAAATCTGTTTTTACTCTGACTTTCTAATCATGCAGTGAAGCGACAATATTTATGTGGTGGCCAGTATTGTTTCTCAATAAATCATTCAATACAAATAAACTGATCTGATTGTATACAAATCCCAAAGCAAAGAACCTCTATTCATTTGATTTAGTGAGCTTATGATTGATTTTGATTTTGCCAAGTCCATCGATGGTGGTAAGATTTTGTTGCTTGGTTATGGTAGATCTAAAAAAACAACTGTGCTTATGTTGAAAAATTGATTGCATTACAGATCAGCTAAAAACAACTGTTTTCAATAGATCATTTCGTTTTATGACTTTATTTTTTGATTGATATTTTCAGTTGCTCAAAAATATTTAATAATTAACTAATTTGATAAGCGCGTACCTAGATCCATCACAAATTTCTACACGTACATGGCCAGCATTAGCAAGCGGTCAGAAATGACAGCCTGCATATTTCTCAGTACAAGTTTTATCCACGCTAGACCTCCAAGAGTACAGTCTACAAAATCCATGTATTTCCATCCGGGTTCTAGTATATTGTGTCACACTCTCTGCTGAAGTTCATGCCTATGTCGGCTTGCAGTCCCAGTGGTATTTCACTCTTGATGCGGATTGGTCCAGCTGAGATGCTATTGGACCCATGAAATAAGTATCTAATTAGGAATAAGGGAGAGTGCTTCCCTTCCTTATCCTAATCATTTTTCTCCATAATGATAGTCTTTTATGACCTTTGGTAGTCCCACCATCTCTAGTGATCTCATTTGTATGTCTCATTTGTATGTCACTCTTGGTGTGAATCGTTTTGATACTATTGTGTCTGTAATTAGACATATGGACCTTTACTCTAATTATTGTCTGCATTTTTTGCATGCAAGTGTGTGGTGTCACCTCATGAGATCGTGCTGTCCTTATGTAATTGTATGTAGTACAGACTCTTTCTTTTGTAAGCAATGTTTTGTGGCTAACCTTCATATATGTTCCCCTAGAAGACATCGCTTTGGCAAAGGCATTTGAAATAGAACCAAATCTAGTATTCTTCAAATTTCACATGAAGTTTTATTTTAAATGCCCTGCACCTCAAGAGAAAATGACATTCTTCACAGGATATGGACAGATTTTTACATGTTACACATTACAACCTGCTAAATCTTTATAGAAACTGATGTACAAGGCCAAACAGATTATTCAAATCTAAATGTAGTATAGAAGATGTATGTAAAAAATGAACTAATGAACGGTTGTTATAGGACCAAAGGGAGTGGATGAAGGGTATAATCAGGTCATCAGCAAGATCTGCTTTAACCATTTAAACATTTATCCACCTATATGTTTAAAATGGCCCCTTGCAATAAAATGCAAGGTCTACTTAAAATGTCTAACCCCCCCCCCAAAAAAAAAAATCACTAGGCCCTAGTACAAAATGTACCTTTAAAGAAAAAATTTGACTTATCTTACTCTTGTCTTCCACATCTCTGAGCGCGACATCACCATCCTTCTAGAAGAATACCTGGTAAACAAATAGCAGGCCAAATGTCATGTGAATTTCCAGCTCTATATTCCCCAGTATCTTGCTGGAGGAGTGTGATGGCATCATCTCCTAGGCACTGCTGGTCAAAAACAAGGGTATAGTAAGTTTAAATCCTTACTTTTAAAAGGTACCATTAGCATGTACTAAAGCAGCCCATATATGACTCCATTTTTTTTTTTGTTTGTTTAACCAGCGGGTTGAACAAAAAAAAAACTGACCCAATTGCCTCTCCACACATTTGAGGTGGATGGTGGAATCACTCCCGCTGAGCTGTTGTATTCTTAAAGTGGGGAGACTTCCCTGCCATCAGAGTACACTGGTCAACGCATATTGTTGTACAGAAATCAGTAAATCGACTTCTATACAACGACTGTCCCCACACTTGGAACAAAATTTGTCTGGTCCATGCAGAACCGGATGAATTTCAATCCATATACGGCCTGCTTAACATATCTCAGAACTTTCTAGGATAAAAAAAGGCCACCTTTAAGCACAGGGTGTGCAGACAAAGGACACACCCCTCTCGTACCTAGGTGGACAGTGACTATATGAATACATATCAAATGTTTGAACATAGAGATCTTGTGTTCCTGCTAAGCAGGAAAACTGACTTCTGTCTTCACCCAGTCAGAGCAACCCCCACACAGTTAGCAAGCACCCCCTAGGCACACAGTTAAGCCTTTGATCGCCCCTGATGTTAACCCCTTCCCTGCCAGTGTCATTAGTACAGTAACTGCATATTTTTAGCACTGATCACTGTAATAATGTCACTGGTCCCCAAAAAAGTGTAAAAAGTGTCAGTTAGGTGACCAATTTATCTGCTGCAATGTCGCAGTCTCGCTAAAAATCACTGATCACCGCCATTACTAGTAAAAAATAAATAAAAATTCCATTAAAATATCCCATAATTTGTAGACGTGATAACTTTTGCGCAAACCAGTAAATATACGCTTACTGGGATTTTTTTTACCAAAAATATGTAGCAGAATACATATTGGCCTAAATTGATGAAGAAATTTGATTTTTACAATTTTTTATTGGATGTGTTTTATAGCAGAAAGTAAAAAATATTGTTTTTGTTTTGAAAATTGTCGCTCTTTTTTTGTTTATAGTGCAAAAAATAAAAACAGCAGAGGTGAGCAAATACCACCAAACGAAAGCTCTATTTGTGGGAAAAAAAGGACACCATTTTTTTTTTTTTGGGTACAGCATCGCACGACCGCGCAATTGTCAGTTAAAGTAACGCAGTGCCATATCGCAAAAAATGGTCTATCATGAAGGGGGTAAAACCTTCTGGGGCTGAAGTGGTTAAAAAGAGGGACAACTGAGGATTAAAGAGGGACAGATGAATCTGGTTGTAAAAGAGGGACTGTCCCTCCAAATAAGGGGCTGTTGGGATCGATGTGCTAAGTGCTAATGACCTTTAAATTGATTCCAAAGGGAAAACATTTTTTACCTTAATACATTCCCTGCATTAAGGTAAAAAATGTTAAAGTATTTGTATCTCCCCTTCACACCCCCCTCCCCCCAAATATACACCTGAGTTTTCATTTGATCCAGGGCTCTCTAAGGCTCTCCAGTGGCTCTCTACTTTCTCCCTTCATTCACAGGACAGAGGGGCAGCAGGGGGAGCCATTGGCTCTTGTTGTTGTTGATTAAATCCTGTGAGCAGACAGCGGGGTATGGAGCCAAGATGCACTGTTTGTATCTATAGACACACAAAGCAGTTCTTCGGAGCGCGCTCGCAAATGTACCACCATAGGGAGCAGATTCCTATAGTGGCACAGAGAGAAAAGGAGGAGCCTAGAGCATGGTTGGAGACCAAAGAAGAGGAGGCTATTTGGCTGCTCTGCGCAATACAGTTGTACACCTGTTTATTATTTTAATAATAAAAAAATAATAATAATATAAATAAAAAGGTTTACAACCACTTTAAAGGGGAGGGTGTCCAGACATTTAAATGATCCTTGTATTTTACTACAAGGATCACTTTAAGGTGATTGTAGCCATATTAGAGCACTTTTAACAAGATAGCTGCGTACCATCTGTGTATCAGTAGTGTTTGGACCTGGAAACGGGGTGGACCCTAGAAAGCTTGTCCTAAAAAATGAGTTATGAGTGCACACTAAGTGCAAACTTTTCAAAGTTCCAACAACTTTGAAAATTTCTGAATATGAAAGTGAAATAGCATTCGCAAATTTTCTTGAATACAAAGGGTAAATTTGTGGTTAGCTCTCTGGAGTGCACCACATTCCTAATATCCCTAACATCCCTAAAATCTTGAAGAAAAATATGCTATGCATATATGTAACAATAAATCCATATTGAAGCCTTCATTGTGGGTTCAGCACACAGTGGGGTTGATTTAGAAAAACTGGAGAGAACAAAACCTGGTGCACCTCTGCATAGAAAACCAATCAGCTACCAGGTTTTTTTGGCAAAGCTTAAATGAATAAGCTGAATTTAGAAGCTAATTGGCTACTATGCACAGCTGCATCAAATTTTGCACTTTCCAGTTTTAGTAAATCAACTCTATTGTCTGATTATAAATGAGTTGGCCTTCGGTATGAAGATAAGAAGAGGGGAGGTGTTCTGTAATCGTAACACAGTTTCAGTCCTAGGGTGACAACTCTACCTGCTACCAAATCTAAGGTCGGCCAAACACAGTTCGAATCTCAGCAGGAACCGGCCAAGATTCAAACCGTAAATGGGCAGGCTGAATGTACCAAGGTGATGGACCGGTCAACTTGGGTACAACCAGCTTGCCATATTTTCTTGCAATTATCGCTAGCGGCTGCTATAGCGATAATCACCGGCGGTGATGGCTTCGTCACCCCAGCAGGAGAAGACAATTACCGATTCCACTGTCAGGAGGAGGGATCGTGAGAATTTCTTTCCTGAAAACTGTGGTTGCAGTAAAGAATTACACCGCGTCTGCTTTAGGACTAGAAGGCTGCAAAATATTATGTTTTTGTTCTTGGGTTTAGGTGTGCTTTAACATATGAATTTATTAAAAAATGTAATCCTCCAAGCAAAAGTTATTAACTTTTTTTTTTTATTCGGTACTCTATTACCAAGTCAACTTGGCCTGAGCTTTCTAATGCACATAAAGCAACACCTCCACCTTTGTGGATGAATGTTTACAATGCTATGCTGTCACCGCTGTGTGCCTCCCAACCCCATCCTGTGCAAATGTCACAGTAGGTCAAGTGGTATAACATCACCTGCCTTCATGAATCATTGTTTTCCTAACCTACCTCATCTGTCATATACAGGAAAAGAGCAGAGCTATTACTTCCCCACCTCTATGTTTTCTGCAAATCAAAAAAAATGTGTTTTTGCTCATGTGGTTATATGTGATTATGACTTATAAACATGCTCTTTCTGTAACTGGGACCCAGTTTATTTATTTTGCCATAGCATGAACAACAGGCAATTAGCATTCTCACTCCATTCCCAAGAATAATCAGTGTTTGAACAATGAGGGCAGAGTGCCCTGTGGCTATGTGTCTGTGTGGATGCTTCACTTATTTTACATAACAATACCGGGAGAGGCACAAGCTGGAGCTCAGGGTATAGGATTGTAACAGAAGCAATTGCTGTTTAATCCCAGCAACTGCTTATTTCTCAGAAAAAGTGTTGTGTTTGTTTTTATCACTTATTACAGTGGAAATGAAATAGCTAGATACAGTCGTGTGAAAATTTAAGTACATCCCTATGGAAATTGAAGACTTTTCAGGATATTTGAACAGGCAAACATCAGATCCTTATACAAACAGTACATACAGTTTAAAGTTGATATACTAGAACAAGAACAAAGGAATATGTGTCTTATCAATGATTTATTTACAGCAAAACTATACTCCCCTCCATTCCAGCACAGAAGGGTCCCAGAGCTCCCTTACCGGCCAATGCCATCTTTAGCCTACCTTCCTTCGGGTTCCCATCTTCTGCCATTTTGATTGTCAGTGTCAAGATGACGTCACTGCATGCAAGTTCCACTTAAACTAAAATATCAGTAAATGTGATGGTATACTGGGGAAAACGTAGGTACACTCTTAGCAGCAAAAGCTGATATTATTCCCTTTAGCAGAAATTACTTCTTGTAGGCATTTTGATTAGCCTCTAATCAGGACCCCTTCAGTTAAAAGATGTGAGTTTCCGTGCATGAAATGTCCATTTCAAAATGTTCCTACAAATATTCAAAGAGAATCAAATCAGGACATTGACTAGGGCAGCCCATAACAATCTATTTCTTTTTTTTTAAGCCATTTTTTGGTGAATTTGCTAGTACGCTTTGGATCTAAAGCCGTGTACACACGACCTGATTTTTCGACAAATCCGTCAGGCAATCCGACCGTGTGTGGGCTTCATCAGACCTTCAGCGGACTTTTTCTGTTGAAAATCAGACGGACTTTAGATTTGGAACATGTTTCAAATCTTTCCGACGGACTCGAGTCCGGTCAAAAAATCAGTTCGTCTGTAAGCTAGTCCGACAGACAAGAAAGGACGCAAGGGCAGCTATTGGCTACTAGCTATGAACTTCCTTATTCTAGTCCTTTCGTACGTCATCACGTTCAAACCAACGGACTTTCGAACGGACTTTAGTCCGTTCGTGTGTGGGCAAGTCCGGTCGTTTAAAAGTCTGTCGTAACTCCGTCGAAAGATCGTCGGACCTTTGATGCTGAAAAGACCGCTCATGTGTACACAGCATAAGACTTATTTTTGGGTCAACTTTAGCTTTTGGACAGATGTTCTCTCATTCTCATCAAGCACACTTTGATATGATGCAGAATGTGGTTTGCTTTTTGGTTTGCTTGCAGTGGCGGCTGGTGTTTTTTTGAGAGCGGCAAACAATGCAACGCCCCCCGTGGGTCGTTCAGGTCAATTGCATCCACAGAACTGGGTGGGCTTTTTTGAAGCCTATTAGAGCCTCAGGCTCTAAACAAGTGCTTTAAAAAAAAACCATTGCAATCCATGCGTCCGGTGCCCCGCATTTGGAATAGGGAGCCAGACGCATCTATAGGTGGCGGCGCTCCTGCACCCTGCATTACAGGCCACCACTGTTTGCTAGTATGCTTTGAATCTAATGCCGCGTACACACGGTCGGAATTTCCAACAGAAAGAATCTGATGTGAGCTTTTCATCGTATATTCCGACCGTGTGTATGCCTCATCGAACTTTTTCCGTCGAAAATTCAGACGGACTTAGATAGAGAACATGTTCTATATTTTTCCGACAGAAAAAATTACTATTGGAAAAACCGCTCATCTGTATGCTGTTCCGACGCACCAAAAACAACCCATGCTCTGAAGCAAGTACGAGACTGAAACGCTCGGTCTGGTAAAACTAGCATTTGTAATGGAGATAGCACATTCCTCACGCTGCAAATTCTTCGATCTTTCAATGCAGAGCATTCTTTTGTGCTTTATAATGCTAGAATAATGAAGTTGTTTTGCTGCTTATATTCATACAGAGTCCCGACAAACTTATTTCTTTATTATTTCTCGTGATCTCATGAATAATCTTTTTTTTTTTTAAAGCCAAATCTCCATAATAATGTTTAGAATTATTTTTTATAGTCATCTTTTTTTTTTTATTTCATCAAGATCTCCTGTTTTTTGTATTATTGAAAAATTATTTTCTAATGATCTCCATATTTTTTTTTTTTGTGTGTGTCAAGTTTCCAAAATAACATTATCTTGTATTTTTTAACCTCAAGGAGGTTAGTGTTGGTGTCCCTTGTTAACCTCCCTGGCGGTATGATTATTTCAGATTTTTGATGCTGAAAGCGGTACAATTATTTTGCATGGAAATTTGGCGTTTTATATTGTAGGCCTGTAATTCTTAGGAATAACTCACTTAAATCTGTCCAAACAAGTCTAGTAGACATCCCGAGTATGATAAAGCTTGAAAAACTAAATCATAAATTATAATATAATAAATAAATATAAATAATTATAACAAATAATAATATAATGATAATAATATAAATTATTTAATAATGTAATCAAATCAAAAACACTGAAATTTACTCAGTTGCAGAATTGTCACTGTCATTACTTTTCAGTGTTTGATGACGAATCTCCCCACAAATCACTATTGCTCAATTCTGCAAGTGATTCTAATTTATTATCGCTGTTTTCTAGCTGATCTAAAACCACTTTTGATGTAAATGGACGGTTTTGGTTGCTATGGACAATCTCCAGTTTCCAGGCAGAATGAACAGTTTTTATAATATAAAACTGCATGCAGGGCACTGGAGAAACCACTAGGGACAAAAGGCATGTGAAATAATTTCATACAGTAATGTAATCTGTAAGATTACAGTGTACTATATGTATAGTGTGTGTTTCACTTTTTGAATTTAGCGCCGTTCTCCGTCCCCATGCATCGCAACGCTCGCAGGGAACGGAGCTCGGCTCCGTGATGAATCGAGCGGAGGACGAGCCGCTCACAGTGCGGGGAGACATCGCAGGATCCAGGGGACAAGGTAAGTAAGCTCTTCCTGGATCCTGCGATGCGATCCCGAGTCTGGCTCGGGGTTACCGCTTTTGGTTATGAAATTCCACCCTGAGCCAGACTCGGGAATACCACCAGGGAGGTTAATTAGACATTTTCTTTTTGAAATGTACCTGCCTACTCACAAACAAACTGTCCTTTTTGTAGAAAAACACATAGGCAAGTATTTGTGAAAAATAAAATCTCCATTTATTCTGGGTAACAAATTAAAGAGAAAGGCAACGCTGGAGAAACTTTTGGCCCCCAGGACAGACATCAAGTCTGTGAAAAATAAAATTGTAAGCTTGAGGAGTCCAAGTACCGCAACGTGGCGACTAGCCTCTGCTCGGGAGTGATGGCTTGTCGCATGCAGGTGTCCTGCTTCATAATCTAAGGGGACAGCAAAGCCAACAGATGGTGAAAAATGGGGTCCGTCATCTGGAGAAAGTTCCTGAAATCATCAGGATTATTCTCCTGGATCTCCCACAGAAAAGGCATATGAGAGAATTGGTCACGCTGGAGTAACCAATTCTTGGTCCATGAACTCCTCCCCACCCTGTTCATGGACTGGGCTTGGGTCCAAGTATGAACCCCAACACCAAGCCCCCACACAGCACGAACTCTACAACGAGTACATACAAGCAACATGACTACTCAGAACGAACAGAACGCACTGAAGAACAGCAAGGCCTGTGAAGAGCAAGCTGAAAATCAGAAACGAACTGACAAGAACGCACTGTAAAACAGATACGAACTGACTTCACGCACTGAAGAACAGATACAAACCCCATAAGCACAAACTGAAGAGCAGTAACAGACTGAAAAGCACGAAAGCTGAAAAGCGCGAATCATCTCGTGTGTACAGGGCATTAGACAAATTTTTGGGTCAACTTACGCTTTTGGACAGATGGTCTCTCATTCCTATCAAGCACACTTTGATATGATGCAGAATTTGGTTTGCTTTGTGGTTTGCTAGTATACTTTGGATCTAAGACTCGTTTTTGGGTCAACTTCAGCTTTTGGACAGATGGTTTCCCATTCTCATCAAGCACACTTTCATATGATGCAGAATGTGTTTGATTTACTAAATAGGCTGTTAATTTTGCAAGGGAATTTTCCCCTGAGCTTAAGGAATGAGGTGAAGCTCTGCTGACTTCCATTATCCAATCATGTGCAAGCAAAAATGCTTTTTTTTATATTCCTTGCATGTGATTGGGTAATTATTGCAAAGTGAAACTTCAACATTTTTATTATGCTCCGGTGCAAATTTCTTTGAAAATTGCAACTTTGCTTGCAAAGGGAGCACACTATTTGCATTCAGTGCATCAACCTAAATGACTGTGAGCTGCCCAGGTCCTGAAGCAGCCCCAAACTATAACATTTGCACCACTATGCTTCACAGTTGTTAAGAGGTTCTTCTCCTGAAATACCGTTTTTGGTTTGTGACAAATATGTCTGCTGTTATTGTAACCAACGTGTTTTATCTTTGATTGCTTACTCTTCAGTATAGTGTTCCAGAAGGCCTGGTCTTTGCCTATATGTCCAACCCCAGTATTGCTCTAATGTTCTTCTTTGTACAGCAAATGCTTTTTCTTAACACACCTGTGAATGGAGAGTGAGAGAAACACTGGCTGCAGTTGCTCTCTGTGGTACTAAACTGGTTAACAGCTACATCAGCAAGAGGTGGGAGCTGCTGAGCAGGAAGAGTTCAATAGACTCAATAGAGTCAAGCAGCACTGCACAGTCTGAACTGTAGTCCAAAGGAGAGAGACTCTATTGTAATCAAATGCTTTTGAATTGCATTTCCCAGGAGGAGATGGCCAGAAAGAGGGGAAAGGGCTGCATTTTCTTAAGCTGTACAGACCCAGCTTCATCTTGTCGTGAGGGGGACAAGAGAGTGCATATTGCTGTCCAGTGTGCACCATCACTGCTGCATATTGACGGCCTGAGGGGGATGTTCAATGCTGAGTTCGGGGTGCAGACAGCCAGTGTCTTCTGGTTGCAGAGCAGAGTGGACTAATCACTGTGTGTGACCAGATGGTGAGCTGCAATATCACTGGGACTGTGAGCTGCTGCTGTTGGGATTTACTATCTGCTGATAGAGAGACTGAGCCCTTATGCCCTGTACACACGGTCGGACATTGATCGGACATTCCGACAACAAAATCCATGGATTTTTTCTGATGGATGTTGGCTCAAACTTGTCTTGCATACACACGGTCATACAAAGTTGTTGGACGTAAAACACATACGTCAGGACTATAAACGAGGCAGTAGCCAATAGCTTTCGTCTCTTAATTTATTCTGGGCATGCGTGGCACTTTGTGCATCGGATTTGTGTACACTCGATCGTAATTTCCGACAACAGATTTTGTTGTCGGAAAATTTTATAGCAAGCTCTCAAACTCTGTGTGTAGGAAATTCCGATGGAAAATGTGTGATGGAGCCCACACGCGGTCGGAATTTCCGACAACAAGGTCCTATCACACATTTTCCATCAGAAAATCCGACCGTGTGTACAGGGCATTTAGGTACTGACCATACAGCCATCTAGTAGCCTTATTCTCTTGCACACCAATGGTATAAGTGGGCCCCAACACTAGCCAGCTGAAGAGTTAGGGCTCAAGACTGTTGTTTTACAGCTGCTACACCTTGTCTTACTACTTATGATAAGAGGTATCTCTCAGGGGACATTGTGCCATATCCTAGCCATTCTCCTGCACTCTATACTCTAGATTGTATTTTTATTCACTTTGACTTTGATGCTTATATATACTGTTTATTGCTGTCTTTGCTAATTTATGCGTTGATTTCAGTCTAGTGGTACAGAACTCTACTCTGGCATAGAGTAGAGTTCTGTACCACTAGACTGAAATCAACCCATAAATTAGCAAAGACAGCAATAAACATCTTTTCAGTTTTTGAGTATTATTGAGTGTACAGAAAGTTCAGACACAGTCTTATAGACAATATAATTACTATGCCAAAGTAACTTCAGCTGGGTAACTGCGGAGAGAGATGGGAGCTGGCAACTAGACGACAACTGAGCGGCCAGCTCAGAGAAGGAAGGGCTGAGCCCAGCCCTGACAATCCTATACCAATACAGTTCATTTACCACCTTCTGTATGCTCATGTATGCTCAAATCACCATTCGCTCTAACCCATACCAATACATTGAGTTAATTTACCACAAAACGGTCTTGTGTCTATTTCCTGGTACTAACTCCCAGGTTAAAGGTTTTTATACTTGTGTGATCTTATAAGTGCTTGCAGCAGTTTTCATTCAACCAGGTGTGCCATAGGGGCTGAGGTTATTCATTCAGTGGAGGAAAAAAACAGAGGAGAAAAATTACTAAGCAGCTCTTTCAGGGGTAGCGCCACACACCTCTTATGAAGTTTAAATTGGTGCAATTGCTTGCTTGCTGATTGTATATGCATGCACTTTGATCCTATCTGTTGCAGTGGTTACCTGAACACCCTATTATGTAATGGGGAGGGTTCATGAAAACTTGATTTTTACCATCTGTAGGCATTATCTGTATCAAGAGCTAATTTTTGCCTTTTTAAATGTCTTTTAAAAAATCAACAATTTCCATGGCGTGCATTTACTTTTTCACTTGACTGTAGGTCACAGCTGTTCCAAGGAAAAAGGCCATAGCTTTCCATAAGTACCATAAGGAACTGGCCAGATGAAAAGGCAGGACCCACCAGTCCTCTGGCATCTATATATCGCAGCATTTACCTAGACATAAACACCTAGCTCAGCCAAATGTTTGTATTAATTCTTATCTGGAAAGTAAAGGAAAGCAGGAGAGAGGTACCGGTAGATGCCCTTAGTGCTTTGGCGTACCTGTGGGGGGCGGTGGGCCCCCGGGTGCCACACATTGGGGGGGTGTCAGGCCAGCTCTCAGAGATAAGGCAGGGCGGGTGCTCTGTAGCTGCTGCTGGCTCTCTATATTCGTGCGTGTCAGCAGCGGCTGCTCTTGTGTTATTCAGCTCGCAGTCGCGCTCTTTACTGCCACCTGTGTGTACAGGTAGGGGTGTGAGGGGGGTAGCTGAGTGTGTACAGGTGTGTGTGTGGGGGAGTGGGTAGCTGAGTGTGCACAGGTGTGTGTGGGGGGGTGGGAAGCTGAGTGTGTACAGGTGTGTGTGTGTGGTTGGGGGGGCAGCTGAGTGTGTACAGGTGTGTGTGTGTGGGGGGGCAGCTGAGTGAGTACAGGTGTGTGTGTGTGGGGGGGAGCTGAGTGTGTACAGGTGTGTGTGTGGGAGGGGCAGCTGAGTGTGCACAGGTGTGCGTGGGGGGGTGGGGAGCTGAGTGTGTACAGGTGTGTGTGTGTTTGTGTATGGGGGCAGCTGAGTGTGTACAGGTGTGTGTGTGGGGTGGGGAGCTGAGTGTTAACAGGTGTGTGGGGGGGAGCTGAATGTGTACAGGTGTGTTTTGGGGGGTGGGGAGCTTAGTGTTTTACAGGTGTGTGTGTGGGGGGGGAGCTGAGTGTGTACAGGTGTGTGTGTGTGGTTGAGGGGGCAGCCGAGTGTGTGCAGGTGTGTGTGGGGGGGTAGCTGAGTGTGTACAGGTGTGTGTGTGGGGGGGGGCAACTGAATGTGTACAGGTGTGTGTGTGGGGGGGCAACTGAATGTGTACAGGTGTGTGTGGGGGGGGCGGCGACTGAGTGTGTACAGGTGTGTGTGTGGGGGTGAGTGGGGGGAGCTGAGTGTGTACAGGAGTGTGTGTGTGGTTGAGGGGGCAGCCGATTGTGTGCAGGTGTGTGTGGGGGCAGCTGAGTGTGTACAGGTGTGTGGGGGGGCAGCTGAGTGTGCACAGGTGTGTGTGGGGGGGCAACCGAGTGTGTACAGGTGTGTGTGTGGGAGGGGGCAGCTGAGTGTTTACAGGTGTGTGTGTGTGGGAGGGGGCAGCTGAGTGTTTACAGGTGTGTGTGTGTGGGAGGGGGCAGCTGAGTGTTTACAGGTGTGTGTGTGGAAGGGCGCAGCTGAGTGTTTACAGGTGTGTGTGTGGAAGGGGGCAGCTGAGTGTTTACAGGTGTGTGTGTGGAAGGGGGCAGCTGAGTGTTTACAGGTGTGTGTGGGGGAGGGGGCAGCTGAGTGTGTCAGGTGTGTGTGTGTGTGGTTGAGGGGGCAGCCGAGTGTGTGCAGGTGTGTGTGTGTGGGGGGGCAACTGAGTGTGTACAGATGTGTGTGTGTGGGAGCGGGCAGCTGAGTGTGTACAGGTGTGTGTGTGGGAGGGGGCAGCTGAGTGTTTACAGGTGTGTGTGTGGGAGGGGGCAGCCGAGTGTGTGCAGGTGTGTGTGTGTGGGGGGGCAACTGAGTGTGTACAGATGTGTGTGTGGGAGTGGACAGCTAAGTGTTTACAGGTGTGTGTGGGGGAGGGGGCAGCTGAGTGTGTCAGGTGTGTGTGTGTGTGTGTGTGTGTGTGTGGTTGAGGGGGCAGCCGAGTGTGTGCAGGTGTGTGTGTGGGGGGGGGCAACTGAGTGTGTACAGATGTGTGTGTGGGAGCGGGCAGCTGAGTGTGTACAGGTGTGTGTGTGGGAGGGGGCAGCTGAGTGTTTACAGGTGTGTGTGGGAGGGGGCAGCCGAGTGTGTGCAGGTGTGTGTGTGGGGGGGCAACTGAGTGTGTACGGATGTGTGTGTGGGAGCAGACAGCTAAGTGTGTACAGGTGTGTGTGGGGGGATGGGGAGCTGAGTGTACAGGTGTGTGTGTGTGGTTGAGGGGGCACCAGAGTGTGTGCAGGTGTGTTGGGGGGGCAGCTGAGTGTGTACAGGTGTGTGTGTGTAGGGGCAGCTGAGTGTGTACAGGTGTGTGTGGGGGGGCAACTGAGTTTGTACAGATGTGTGTGTGGGAGGGGGCAGCTGAGTGTGTACAGGTGTGTGTGTGGGAGGGGGCAGCTGAGTGTGTACAGGTGTGTGTGGTAGAGGGGACAGCCGAGTGTGTGCAGGTGTGTGGGGGGGCAGCTGAGTGTGTACAGGTGTGTAGGGGGGCAACTGAGTGTGTACAGGTGTGTGTGTGGGAGGGGGAAGCTGAGTGTGTACAGGTGTGTGTGTGTGTGTGTGGGAGGGGGCAGCTGAGTGTGTACAGGTGTGTGTGTGGGAGGGGGCAGCTGAGTGTGTACAGGTGTGTGTGAGGGAAGGGGGCAGCTGAGTGTGTACAGGTGTGTGTGGGGGGTGGGGAGCTGAGTGCGTATGTGTGTGTGTGTGGTTGAGGGGGCAGCCGAGTGTGTGCAGGTGTGTGGGGGGGGCAGCTGAGTGTATACAGGTGTGTGTGTGGGGGGGCAGCTGAGTGTTCACAGGTGTGTGGGGGGCAACTGAGTGTGTACAGATGTGTGTGTGGGAGGGGGCAGCTGAGTGTGTACAGGTGTGTGTGTGGGAGGGGGCAGCTGAGTGTGTACAGGTGTGTGTGGGGGGGTGGGGAGCTGAGTGTGTACAGGTGTGTGTGTGTGGTTGAGGGGGCAGCCGAGTGTGTGCAGGTGTGTGTGGGGGGGCAGCTGAGTGTGTACAGGTATGTGTGTGGGGGGGGCAGCTGAGTGTTCACAGGTGTGTGGGAGGGGCAACTGAGTGTGTACAGATGTGTGTGTGTGGGAGGGGGCAGCTGAGTATGTACAGGTGTGTGTGGGAGGGGGCAGCTGAGTGTGTACAGGTGTGTGTGTGGGAGGGGGCAGCTGAGTGTGTACAGGTGTGTGTGGGGGGGGCTGAGTGTGTACAGGTGTAAGTGTGTGGGGGGGTGGGGAGCTGAGTGTGTACAGGTGTGTGTGTGGGGGGGTAGGGAGCTGAGTGTGTACAGGTGTGTGTGGTTGGGGGGGCAGCTGAGTGTGTACAGGTATGTGTGGCTGGGGGGCAGCTGAGTGTGTACAGGTGTGTGTGGGGGGGAGCTGAGTGTGTACAGGTGTGTGTGTGTGGGGGGTGGGGAGCTGAGTGTGTACAGGTGTGTGTGTGGGGGGGTAGGGAGCTGAGTGTGTACAGGTGTGTGTGGTTGGGGGGGCAGCTGAGTGTGTACAGGTGTGTGTGGCTGGGGGGCAGCTGAGTGTGTACAGGTGCGTGTGTGTGAGGGGGCTGAGTGTGTACAGGTGTGTGTATGTGTGTGGGGGAGGGCAGCTGAGTGTGTACAGGTGTGTGTGGCTGGGGGGGCAGCTGAGTGTGTACAGTTGTGTGTGGGAGGGGGAAGCTGAGTGTGTACAGGTGTGTGTGTGGGAGGGGGCAGCTGAGTGTGTACAGGTGTGTGTGTGGGAGGGGGCAGCTGAGTGTGTACAGGTGTGTGTGTGGGGGGGGGTGGGGGGCAGCTGAGTGTGTACAGGTGTGTGTGGGGGGGTGGGGAGCTGAGTGTGTACAGGTGTGTGTGTGGTTGAGGGAGCAGCCGAGTGTGTGCAGGTGTGTGTGGGGGGGGCAGCTGAGTGTGTGCAGGTGTGTGTGGGGGGGGCAGCTGAGTGTGTACAGGTGTGTGTTTGGGAGGGGGCAGCTGAGTCTGTACAGGTGTGTGTGTGTGGAGGGGAGCTAAGTGTGTACAGGTGTGTGTGTGTGTGGGGGGGGGAGCTGAGTGTGTACAGGTGTGTGTGGGGGGGTAGGGAGCTGAGTGTGTACAGGTGTGTGTGGTTGGGGGGCAGCTGAGTGTGTACAGGTGTGTGTGGCTGGGGGGCAGCTAAGTGTGTACAGGTGTGTGTGGGGGGGAGCTGAGTGTGTACAGGTGTGTGTGGGGGGGTTGGGGAGCTGAGTGTGTACAGGTGTGTGTGTGGGGGGGTAGGGAGCTGAGTGTGTACAGGTGTGTGTGGTTGGGGGGAGGCAGCTGTGTGTACAGGTGTGTGTGGCTGGGGGGCAGCTGAGTGTGTACAGGTGTGTGTGTGGGGGGGAGCTGAGTGTGTACAGGTGTGTGTGTGGGGGGGAGCTGAGTGTGTACAGGTGTGTGTGTGGGGGGGTAGGGAGCTGAGTGTTTACAGGTGTGTGTGGTTGGGGGGGCAGCTGAGTGTGTACAGGTGTGTGTGGCTGGGGGGCAGCTGAGTGTGTACAGGTGCGTGTGTGTGGGGGGGCTGAGTGTGTACAGGTGTGTGTATGTGTGTGGGGGAGGGCAGCTGAGTGTGTACAGGTGTGTGTGGCTGGGGGGCAGCTGAGTGTGTACAGGTGTGTGTGGGAGGGGGAAGCTGAGTGTGTACAGGTGTGTGTGTGGGAGGGGGCAGCTGAGTGTGTACAGGTGTGTGTGTGGGGGGGTGGGGGGAGCTGAGTGTGTACAGGTGTGTGTGTGGGAGGGGGCAGCTGAGTGTGTACAGGTGTGTGTGGGGGGTGGGGAGCTGAGTGTGTACAGATGTGTGTGTGGGAGAGGGCAGCTGAGTGTGTACAGGTGTGTGTGGGAGGGGGCAGATGAGTGTGTACAGGTGTGTGTGTGTGGGAGGGGGCAGCTGAGTGTGTACAGGTGTGTGTGGGGGGGAGCTGAGTGTGTACAGATGTGTGTGTGGGAGGGGGCAGCTGAGTGTGTACAGGTGTGTGTGGGAGGGGACAGCTGAGTGTGTACAGGTGTGTGTGGGAGGGGGCAGCTGAGTGTGTACAGGTGTGTGGGGGGAGCTGAGTGTGTACAGGTGTGTGTGTGTGTGGGGGGAGCTGAGTGTTTACAGGTGTGTGTGGGGGGGTGGGGAGCTGAGTGTGTACAGGTGTGTGTATGTGTGTGTGTGTGTGTGTGTGTGTGTGGGGTAGCGAGCTGAGTGTGTACAGGTGTGTGTGTGGGGGGGTAGGGAGCTGAGTGTGTACAGGTGTGTGTGGTTGGGGGGGCAGCTGAGTGTGTACAGGTGTGTGTGGCTGGGGGGCAGCTGAGTGTGTACAGGTGTGTGTGTGGGGGGCAGCTGAGTGTGTACAGGTGTGTGTGTGGGGGGCAGCTGAGTGTGAACAGGTATGTGTGTGGGGGGGGCTGAGTGTGTACAGGTGTGTGTGTGGGGGGGGCTGAGTGTGTACAGGTGTGTGTGTGGGGGGCAGCTGAGTGTGTACAGGTGTGTGTGTGGGGGGCAGCTGAGTGTGTACAGGTGTGTGTGTGTGGGGGGGGGCTGAGTGTGTACAGGTGTGTGTATGTGTGTGGGGGAGGGCAGCTGAGTGTGTACAGGTGTATGTGTGTGGGGAGGGCGGCTGAGTGTGTACAGATGTGTGTGTGTGGGGGAGCTGAGTGTGTACAGATGTGTGTGTGTGGGGGGGCTGAGTGTCTACGGGTGTGTTTGGGAGCTGAGTGCATAGACGTGTGTTGGGGGGGCTGTGTGCATAGAGGGGTTAGGGGGCTGAGTGCGTAGAGGTGTGAGGAAGAGGCTGAGCGAGCACAGGCATGATCAGTGAAGGGCGGTGCCCCGGGTGCCAAATGCACACCCCTGCCTTAGTGCCACCTGTCTCCTTCAAGATAAGCCTTTGCCAGAGCTATCTGGTAGCAGCCCCCATTCCAGCTTCTACAGTTAAATGATCAAAGCTTGTACATTCATGGACTGGATCATAACTGTATGCCCTTTAATGTCTGGGCATACAAGCAGCCTAAATAAGCAGACTCAATAGTCACCGTGTACATGGGGCCACAATAATGTCAAACTTTAAAAAGTTGAACAAAAACAATAAATACATTTATTGTTTCTTTTATTAGTTTGGTACTGAGATGGCCCAGTATTCATGGCAGCTGTCTCTTAACAGAGTCCTGTGGTTTTATCCCAAATTTTCTGACTTGCCTATGCAGGACAAACCAATAGATTTACTATTTTCAACTCCCCCAGCTGTGTCTACTTACCTTCCCTTCGATTTACCATCACTCTGTTAGCCCCCTGGAAGCAAAGGATAATGAACTGCAACTTGGAGCTTACACAAGACTGAGAGCTTTTTCCCCAATTCCATGTTACAATGCTTGGTGTCAAAGCAGTCAATTGCTGGGTACCAACGCTGACTTGTGAGAGGAAAGAGAATCACATGCACTCATATCCCTGGAAGTACCATGTATTTTTATACACTACTGAGAGCCACACAGAGCAAAAGAGGATTAACCTCCCTGGTGGTATGATTATGTCAAGAATTTTGTACCAAAAGCGGTACAATTTTTTGCATGGAAATTTGGTGTTATGTATTGTAGGCCTGCAATTCTTAGTAATTACTTATTTAAACCTGACCAAACAAGACTCTAGTAGACATCCCAGATATGATAAAGTTTGAAACACAAAATCATGAATTATAATCTAATAAATAATATAATTTTATTCAATAATGTAATACAAAATAATGAAATTTGTCTAACAAAGAAAATTCAATAAACATCCTGAGTGTGATAAATTTTGAAACAAGGTACAGCGCAAAGTCCGACGTCACAATCAGGACAATGGAACCTGCTTTCTTTTCGGACTTTCTTTCCATTGCTAACTCTCTTTGAACAGCAAACCACGCACATCCTGGTAGGTGCTGCCTTTTTTGCGGTTGGCGGTATGTAGTCCATAAAGTGACCACCAGTCAGGCATTCTGGGTTGGCAACGTCAACAGCATGTCGTCCAGGTCTGTTCACAGCTACTGATGGCGTCTGGTGGTTGACAAAAATCTGCTCAGCCACCTTCCAGATGAAATCTGAATGAACAAGAGGCTTGTCAATCTTTGCTCTGTACAGGGTATATGCGTTCCAAAGGCATTGTTCCAGAAGATGCCTAAAAATCTTCTTATAATATTTTTTTTGCTGTTTGCGCATAGCCGGATAAAATGTCATTGCCTGATCGGCTCTGTCGACACCTCCCATTGTATTATTATAGTCTATCATGACTTGCGGCTTCAGCACATCTTTCCCACCTTTTGTGTGGACCATGGCAGTGGAGTTATTCTGCACAGTACTCATGGGACACACGTCCTTCTTGTCTCGCCATCGCATTGCCATCATGTTACCCTTCTGCCAGGCAACCATTTCTCCGATTTTTAGTTTTTTCTTGGCAAACAGATGGCATGTCACGTCGGTTAGGCCTAACAGTACCATACGCATCAGTCTTGTTTTGTAGCAAAACCTCATACAGTTCTGGAGATGTGTAGAAATTGTCCATGGTCACACAATATCCCTGGTTCAGCAATGGCTCCAGCAGTGTAAGGACAGATGATGTGGCCATCCCATAGTCGCTGTACCTGGGGTTGAACTTCATGCCTTTACCGGTGTAAATGACCGAATTCCAGATGTACCCAGTGGATGATTCGCAGAGCATGTAGGATTTGATGCCAAACTTTTGGATGCAATAAACTGTATCCAGCTTAGGCGTCCTTTGTAGGCCATCAAACTTACATCCACGCTGACGTCCCTTTCTGGCACATAGGTCTGCTGGAAATTGGTCACAATAATTTGGCATACCTCCCAGATTTTTTTTAGTTTGGGCGCAGGATGCGTGGCCTCATCAAATTCTTCATTGTTCGTGAAGTGGAAATACTTCATGATGAGGGAAAACCTGTATTCTGACATCACGGTGCCAAAAAGCGGAGTGGCCAGTAACTTATTGGTGGTCCAGTACCATTTCTGGAGCGGTTTCCCCACCACCCCCTGAAGAATGATGAGTCCCAGTAACTGCCAGATGTCCTCTTTGGTCACCGGTTCCCACCTTCTGCTTCTGGAAAACCTGGCATGCAGCGTGGCGGATTGCTGCTCTTGGTAGCGATTTGTCTCTGTGACAATTTTTTCAATTACCTCCTCAGTGAGGAATAATTGCAGGTATACTAGAGTGTTGTCACTCTCAACATCTACCTTCATCCCAGGTGATCCATTGAAGGGGAATCTTGGGGGCGCTACTTGGTCCGTATCGCAGTCTATTGGGCACCAAGTGCGCACATCGCTGAGGTCAGGTGCAGGATCTTCACCGTTGTCACTTGACAGATCAGTGTCAGTGTCAGATGACAAATCTCCCCACGACTCAACATCGCTCAGTTCTGCGAGCAACTGCTGTCACTGTCGCTGTCACTCAACTGGTCCAAAAGTGCTTTTTTAGTAAAGTGGCGCTTTGATGCCATGTTACAAATATTTTATGGGCACAAATGACAGGAAAATGACAGGCAAGGGGCACTGTACAGTAATCTTGTGGCAGATCTGAGATGATACAGTGTAATCCTCTCAGATTACAATGTATCACCTCTTTTATGTGTGTGTCACTTTTGAATTTCCCGCCCAGTTCCGCTCCCATGCGCCACTGCTGCTCACAGGGAACGGAACTAGGAAGTCAGATGCCGTTCGGATCTCTCAGCGGTGATCTCGCCGGCGATCACAGCGGAGGACATCACTGGATCGCCAGGAGAAGGTAAGGGGACTCCGCTGAAGGCTCTGCAACATTACCCCGAGCGTGACTCGGGGTTACCGCTCCTGGCAGAGAAAATCAACCCCGAGTCACGCTCGGGATTACCGCCAGGGAGGTTAAAATGATTGTATGAACTGCTAGTAGGATGACCATAAAAGTGTCATGAGCAAAGTACAGGTCCAGTTTAAGTTAGTTTACCAAGATTTCAAGACAAATTTTACTAGTGTTTCTTAAAAAAGAAAGACAAGATAATTGCTTGTTATCATTTCTAATGTATGCACAAACAAGTTTTTATTTACTCATTTACAGTAAGTATTTGTGTATTATTCCATAAGTTTTCAATCAATAAAGGAGTAGCCATACATCTGTGATATTTTTAGGATCTTATACTATAATTCTTTATATGCCTTAATACCGGTTGTCCACTTCTTAGTTACAATCTGATTGCTCTCTCTTGATGTTCTCTGTTGAAGTTGTGATGAGGAAACGTGTCAGTGCATGACCTTACAACGAGTGGAAGTGACCTGTGCGTGTCACTACCAGGAAGGAACAGCCAGATACTTTCAACGAAGTGGATGCGGTGGATGGGAGGCGGCATTCTATACTAATTGGTAATAACACAGTTTGATTATTCAACCAAATGCCTGTTACAATTTATGTTGTGCAAGTGTGGTTTTAAGGGGGTGGTCGTCTTGAATAAACTTTTAAAACTGTATCACGTTATGTAGAGCCTTTTTTTACATGACTAAACCACCCTGGGCGATGAGCTGTTTGAGATAACCCAGGTAGGTAAACCATGTAAAACTCAAAGCTATGATAACATAATGATTTTTATAGAAATATGGTGGCAACACAAGGGAGAAGATCTTCCTTTATGTAGTAGATAAATGGACAGCACAATCTAGGCAGAGGAGAATGTTGAGGATGGCCCCAACCAGGCAGACCATTTAAGGCAATGAAATTATGCAAGGTGCACTAAAAGGTAATACAAGAAAGATTTTCATGGTTAGAAAGACAGGTGAGCAAAGGTTGCTCTATGTTGATACCCAAAACTGCTGACACCTGAGAATTACCTGATTAAAATCCACACTACTATATTGAAGAGTTTAATAAAAACAGAGAACATACACTGCATGTAACACAATCTGTGAATTGGGTAGAGTCTGATGAGTCACAGGATTCTCTCCCCCACTCACAGGTACTGCTAGATGTAGTGTACACTATGAAACAAATTTTCCCAATGGAGAAGAAAGGAAGAGGTGTAGGGTCCCCATTTGGAGTTATTTCACTGCTGCTACACAGAAGACTAGGAGCTCTTAAGACAGCCCTCTTGAGTCTCCCATCCACATACTCCACGTGGATGGGGAAATCCTCCCCTCTGAACTATTGCATTCTGGCAGTGAGGAGATTCCTCGACCGTCAGAGTACACTGATGAGTGCTGCAGGCTATAGCCTGCAGCACTGATTGAGTGGGGAAAATCCAACAAGGTAGTAGCACAGAAGTCAATTGGTAGATCAACTTCTGTACAATCTCCCTGCCCATACATGGATCAAAACTTTTCCAGTCTCTGCTGAACCAGCTGAATTTCCTTGTCAAAAGAAGTTTATTGAGTATACAATGTTATAAAGATACATAAAGTAAGTTTACAAGGATCTATAAAGTAAGCTCATTGTTTTACAGGAGGGTTTATATAGGTAAATATCATGAAATTTCAAATATTAAACATTGGGTTCACGTAAACCTAAATTAAAGATATATATCATTTCCTTAGTTACTTTTGTAGGTATTTAAATGATTTATACCTACTATACATATTGTTTACAAGTAGAGTGTATATAGGTCAAATAAATTCTGATAATGAGCTTTAATCGTAAGGTGGAGAAAAGGAAAGAGAAAGAAGAAAAAGGGTTAAAAGGTAGAGGTATGGTCCACAAGGTTGTCCCGCTCGTCAGTTTATTATTCTTTTTAGTTCTCTTTGAAGCCTTAGAATGGGTGTCTCTGTAAGTCATTTAATCTGTTACCATGGCAACAGGACAGAGTCATTGAAGTTTGACAGGAACTGTTGTTTTATCCAAGGATGCCAAAGTTTTTCAAATTTTGGAATTTGATTTTGATCGATGGCTACCATCTTAGCATGGGACATTGTATTATTCATTCTGTGAATTGTTTCTGCTAGTACCAATGTAGGAGATTTCCATGCCTTGGCCACTGTTTGTTTTGCAGCCGTTATTAGTTGGATCATAAGTTTGAATTGAGAGAGTGTTAACCATTCCGGTTTTAGATTAAGTAAAGTTAAATATGGATCTGGTTGTATTATTTTTTTAAATATTTTAGATGCAATCACGAAGACTTCCTTCCAGAAGGTTTGGATTACTGGGCACGTCCACCATATGTGTAAATATGTGCCTATTTCTGGGCATCCTCAAAAACAAAGAGCTGAGGTATTAGGTGAATATTTTGCCACTCTAGCGGGTACAAGGT
The DNA here is from genome assembly GCF_042186555.1 of Aquarana catesbeiana. Classification (NCBI taxonomy): domain Eukaryota; kingdom Metazoa; phylum Chordata; class Amphibia; order Anura; family Ranidae; genus Aquarana; species Aquarana catesbeiana. The sequence goes on from NC_133324.1 coordinate 761,842,415, forward strand.
ACCAGCGAGTTAGGACTTTATAATTTGTCTCCAGTGCTAAGATGTTGGGTGAAGATGACTTAGATGTGAGCCATATGTTAGACCAGTCCGTGTCTTTTAAAGTTCGTCCCAGGTCCTCCTCCCACCTCTGAACGTAAGAGGGTCTATTAAGATTTGGTACTCCATATAATTGATTATAAAGTGATGAAATTGTACCTTTAGCAAATGGATCTTTTGTACAGATTGATTCAAAAATGGATAATTGGGATAATGGTGTATCCCCCTTTAGGAATGGTGTATAGAAATTTTTGATTTGGAGATATCTAAATATCTCAGAGTTTGGTAGATCATATTTTTCTCTAAGCGATGGGAATGAAAGGAATGATTTAGATGCTATGAAGTCATTTAGTGTCTGAATGCCTGATGTCGTCCAAGCTTTAAAAGAATTTGGGTAGATCCATGCCGGATAAAAGGCCGGATTTCTGATAAAAGAAAGGAGAGGATTGTGTGGAGATTGTAACTGATATTTGGTTTTTAGTTTATCCCAGAGAGATAAGAAGTGTTTAGTTATGGGATTATGAATTTTAAAGCGGTCTTTAGGATCAAGCCATAATAAATTTGATATTAATAGAGGGTCATTTTCTGAAGCCTCTATAAATACCCATAATGGGATTTCCTGTTTTGCATGGTATTTGGACAGACTGGCCAAATGTGCCGCTCTGTAGTAGTTAGTAAAATTAGGGTATCCCAGGCCTCCTTTATTTTTGGGAAGATGTAGTGTGTGTATAGGTATACGTGGTTTAGAAGAGCCCCATATAAACAAAGTTGCTCTTTTTTGTACTATTCTCAAAAAATAGGAAGGAATTGGAATAGGGAGGACTCTGAATAGATAAAGCAATTTGGGTAGAATAGTCATTTTGATTGCATTAATCTTCCCCATCCAGGATAAAGGAAGTTGCGACCACTGTTTTATTAGATTTGTGATCTGTCTTAATACAGGAGGATAATTGGTTGAGAATAAGTCAGAATGAGAGGCTGTTAAATGAATTCCAAGATATGGGATTGATTTTTCTGCCCATGTGAATGGGAGTGCAGCCCTAGCCGGGATCAATTCCATGTTTGTGAGTGAAATATTAAGCACTAGGCATTTCTTAGGATTAATCATAAGGCCGGATAGGGCTGCAAATCCATCAAGAGCTGGTATTAAGTTAGGACCAGAGACCTGTGGTGATGATAGAAAAAGTAATATATCGTCTGCAAATATACATAATTTGTGTGTAATACCTCCTACTTCAATGCCAGTTATAGTTTGGTTTGTTCTGATATATTGGGCCATGGGTTCGAGTATAAGGGCAAATAATAAGGGAGATAATGGGCAACCCTGTCGGGTACCTCTTTCGATATTAAAGGCTTCAGATTTGTATCCAGCATATTTTATATAGGCTTTGGGTTTATTATATAATGCTTTGATCCATGTTAAAAAGTGGGGTCCAAAACCCCATTTTTGTAATGAATATTGCATATATTGCCAGGATACTGTGTCAAATGCCCTCTTAATATCGAGAGATAGAAAACATAAAGGGATTTTCCGTTTTTTAGCAATATGTGCCAATAACACTGCCCTGCGTATATTATCGCCTGCCTGTCTATTTGGCATGAAGCCTACTTGATCTCTATGTATTAATTTTCCTATAATGCTATTGAGGCGTTTTGCTATTATTTTTGCTAATAATTTAATATCGAGGTTTAACAGAGAGATAGGCCGATAATTCACACAGGAAGTATCATCAGAAAGGGGTTTTGGGATCATACAAACAATTGCCATTAGTGTTTCTTGCCGAAAAGAATGTCCATCTAGAAGTTTGTTAAAAGTTTCAGTGAGAATGGGAGAGAGTATTTCTGAGAATGTTTTATAGTATAAAGCCGAGTAGCCGTCTGGGCCTGGTCTTTTGTTAAGTTTTAGGTCTTTTATGGCGTTAGCAACTTCATCTATAGTTATAGGCTCATCCAAACTGCTTTTTTGATTCTGAGATAACTCAGGTAAGGTTATTTTTGAGAAGAAGGATTCAGCCTCTGTAGGATTAAATTCATTGTTTGTCTTGTATAAAGTTGCGAGATGTGAGTGAAATTTATGGACTATTTTAACTGGATTACAAGTGTAAACATTTTTTGATAATTTCAAACGTATTGGTTTGAAAGATTTGTTAGTTGAATTTAATGCCCGAGCCAAATATGTACCTGGTTTGTTTGTATTCATGTAGAAATTGTGTTTGGAGCGTTTGAGGGATTTATCAACTGACTCAGTGAGAAATAGATCGTATTCCAATCTAGATTTTTCCAGATAAGATTTTGTACTCTGAGATGGATTATCTTGGAATGATATGTAGGCTGCATTAAAATTGAGTTCTAGTTTTTTTGCTAGATTTTTGCGTTCCCGTTTAAATAGTGCCATTTGTCTTTGTATTGTACCACGCAAGACAGGCTTATGAGCTTCCCACAGTGTTATTGGGGAGATGTCTGTTGTATTATTAATTGATATGTATTCCTTTAAAGCTTGTTCAATGGCCATCTGATGTAGTGGGTGTTTGAGCATTATGTCCGGTAAGTACCACGTTGGGTCATGCGCTTTTGGTATGGCTGAGGCTATAGTAGTGTATACTGCATTATGGTCAGACCACGGAATCGGAATTATATCTGATGCAATAATTTCTGGTATCATTCCTATTGTTAGAAAAATATGATCTATTCTGGTGAAGGTTTGATGAGGGTGCGAGAAATAAGTGAATTTCTTTTTCATTGGGTTACTTTCTCTCCATGAATCTACCAGATTGTATTTGGAAAGAAGTTGAGAAAAAGGTAATCTAGAGGTTATTTTGGATGGTGTAAAAGGTGATTTATCTAGAAATGGGAGTAGGACCTGGTTCGAATCCCCACACATTATCACTGTTCCTATTTTGTGTGTATTAATCACTTGTAATATATGTGAGAGGAATGGTGTAGGTTGTTTGTTAGGAGCGTAGTAGGAAATCACCGTGATTGCTGTATCCATTATATAACCCATGAGTATCAGGTATCTACCTTCTGGGTCTTTAATTTCTGATGATAAGGTGAATGGTGTGGATCGGTGAAATGCAATTAGAGTTCCCCTTTGCTTGGTACAGGCAGAAGCCGTGTAAATTTGTTGATAAAAAGGAGAAATATATTTTGGAGTAGAATCTTTGGTGAAGTGTGTTTCTTGGAGGCATACTATGTGAGCCTTCTTGTTATGGAAAGTACGGAAGGCTTTGGTCCTTTTTTGAGGGACATTTATTCCCTGAACATTCAGGGAAAGTATATTCAGTGGTGCCATGGCAACAGATCAAATAGTTTTGACTTACTTTTTGTTATGCAGAGCTGACTGCGCAGATCAACCTGTGTGGACTGAAGAGATGAATAGATAGAAAAGAAACCAGTGAATTCTGGAGTAAAGAGTAAACAAAAAACATATGAGATTAGATGATACATTGTATAAATTATTTTTTGCAAGTAATCACAATTTACCCGTGAAAGAGAATAAATATCTCTCTCAGGGGAATAAGTGCCTTCGTCACACTCCCACATAATATGGTTGGGAGAATGAGGAGGGCTAATGGGGGTACACGGATCTTCCGCTTACAGGAGAGAAGTGCTATGTCAAAAGACATCAAATTGATGTTTCATTAGTTGGAGTGCAGAATATAGTTTTTGTTGAAATTATTTATTCCAGGGTGGTTGTATATGGTTAGTCTTGCCCTAGGCTAAATAATTCAGTTAGAAAGGTACTGTTAATAACTTTGGTATTGATGAAGATAGTTTGAATTATTTTGGGGTTTTAACCCTTTTAGAGTAAACAATTACATATTTTATTCATATGCAACTGTTTAGATATGTTAACTCATAAAATTGAGGTTGTATTGCTTCAGATTAGAATAAACAAAAACATAATTCTAGGAACTAGAGTTAGGTAATAATATATTTGTTTTAAGAAAAAAAAAAAAAAAAGCTTCCATTACTTCTGGATTATTGAACATATTTGTCCTAAAAAGTAATAAATCTATTGTTATTACCTGATAATATATAACTGAACAAGAATTTCCTTATTTCACTTATATATTCTAAGGCTATATGAATCAGAAGTAATAAGAAATATAACTGGAATGTAACATGATCCCACACAGTGTGTGACTATCAGAATGCAGTTACATTCAGTTATAAATATAGGTTTTTTATAGAGAACCATCTCTTAGTATAATAAATGAAGAGATATCAGGAATTAGGATGTCAGTCCATTGAATCTTCTTGGTCCATGGATGATGTGGCATAATGGCCTCTTTTGTGAGAATGATGATTCCCATTTTGTTCTGGAATTTTCTGGGTGCTGCCTGAAGGTGAAGATGATGCCATTCTTCTGCATGTGGGAGTGTTGCTGCTTGTGGGTTCTGTCAGATTTAATTTTAAAAGGGTTTGTTGTAGTTCATCTGCTGATCTGCTTCTGTAAATTGTACCTTGGTAGTTAAATCTGACTGAAAAGGGGAAGCCCCATTGATACATAATGTTGTGGCGTTGCAGTTCCATTAGTTGGGGTTTCATGGATCGTCTTTTAGTAATAGTAAGTTGGGATAGGTCAGCAAAAATTTGATAATTGTGTCCTTGAAAATTAAGTTCCTTTTTTTCTCTTGCAGCAATTAGTATTTGTTCTTTCGTTCTGTAATAATGAAATTTTGTGATTATATCACGTGGGGGTCCATCTTTCTTTTTGGCTGTGAGGGCTCTGTGTACTCTGTCCAGTTCTAAACGTTCAATAGGGATATCTGGCTTTAGTTCTTGTAATAGAGCAGTAATAGTAGATTGCAGGTCTGTCACAGTTTCAGGTATTCCCCTTATGCGCAAGTTTGAACGTCTGGCTCTATTTTCGTAATCTTCGAGCTTAGTTTGAAGTATTAAATTCTCTTTTTTTAATTGTTCCAATTCTGTTATATTTTCTTGGGTTGTAATTTCAATTTCATCCATTTTTATTTCTAAGGCTGCGGTGCGGTTTCCCAGCTCTCTTATTTCTTTGGTTAGGCTGTTTGTTATTTGGTCTGAGGTTTGTTTTAAAGCCTTATGAAGCATCTTTTCAAATTGTAATAATATTACTGGGGATACTGAGGAGTCTTGTGGAGAAGTTTGTGAGAGGATTTGTTCTGTATCTGACTCAAATGGAGAGTCTTGCTGTGACATTTTCTGTCTGTGAGAGCGCCCTGATGCTGTATCTTGTGAGGTGACTGGAGCTGCTTCAGCTGCAGTGAGTGCCTGTGAGCTCTTTGTGAGGTGATTTTTATTTCTGCCACGGTTTCCTCCCAGTACCATATTTCCTGCCCAAACTTTCACAGTTTGTTCCCTGGGGCAAAAAGGTTCAAATGGATACCTTTTGGGCCTGCAGGCTCCGCTTTGTCCTTCTCTTCTCTCCTCAGCGGTGTGGAGCTCTAACAATGCATGTCTGCTCCGCTAGGCTCCGCCTCCTGCCCCCGAACCAGCTGAATTTCAATCCACGTATGGCTGGCTTAACTCTCACAGTGTGGGAAGTTTAGTGCCAGGGAGAGGCACCCAGCACAGAATTTCCAAAGCATCCAGTTGTCTGAAGCATCCACAGAGTCCAGCTGCACTAAAGGTATAGAGAAGATTTTTATTTTTTTGCAAAACTTAGGGTAACTCTACTTTGGTGGGGGTGGGGGGGGGGCAAATAATAAATTGCGGCAAGGCATATTGTAATTGAATGTTATTAAAAATGATCTTTCCTTTTAAATCTTCAGCACTGTCATTTTCAGTAAAATGCAATGTAATATGGCTACCTGGAGGTGTTCTGTACATAGCATGTGTAGAGAACACCACCCAGAAATGTCATTTCCTGCTTGTGTTAGTGTACATTAATCACCCAGAGTGGGATGTTTTTTTTCTTAACAAAAGTGGGGTTACTTTTTCAGCTTTAAAGATAGTCTCCTGAGCTCACCAGAAATGCTGATGATGTCACAGGAGTTCCTATTTAAACACAAAGCAAAAGTATCTTGTTTTATGGAGCTACATAATGTCCTATAGAGCATTTGCATCAAAATCAAGAGCCAGTGGGGTTGATTTACTAAAAGGCATTTTATTTTGCAAGAGAATTTTCCCCAGAGCTTAGTGAAGGTGGTGAAATTATCCTTTACAAAGAAAACCCATCACATCCAAGGAAAATTTTTAAAAAAATGCATTTTTGCTTGCACATGATTGAATTATGGAAGTCAGCAGAGCTTCCCTTTGTAAGCTCTGGGGAAAATTTCCATGCAAAGTGAAACTTCCTTTACAAAATGCACAGTCTATTTGCCTTTAGCAAATCAACCCTCAGGAGTTAATCATTAAAGCTCCTGGGTTCAGTGTTGGACAGATGGTGGACCAGGAATAGCATCAAATTCACTGAGAACAGATTCCATTTTAACCACTTGCCGACCAGCCACTGTAGCTGTATGTCAGCCCTTTATACAGCTATAGTAGGCGCGAGCCGCTGGAGGCATCCACGCTCGCCTGATGCACAGCAGGGAAGCTCTCTCTCCTCCTCCAGCCAGTACACTGCCCCCACTGTTAGAATCACCTACCAGGGAACACATTTAACCCATTGATCGCCCCTAGTGTTAACCTCTTCCCTCCCAGTGACATTTATACAGTAATCAGTGCATGTTTATAGCACTGATCCCTGTATAAATGTCAGTGGTCTCAAAAAAGTTTCAAAAGTGTCTGATCTGTCCGCTGCAATGTTGCAGTCCTGCTAAAAATTGCTGATCACCGCCATTACTAGTAAGAAAATTAAAGATAAATAAAAATGCTATTAATCTATTCCCTATTTTGTAGATGCTATAACTTTTGAGCGAACCAATCAATATACACTTATTGCAATTTTTTTAATAAAAATGAGTAGAATACATATTGGCCTAGACCAATGAAGAAATTTCTTTTTGGAAATTTTTTGGGGGGGTATTTATTATAGCAAAAAATAAAAAATATTGTTTTGTTTTCTTTTCAAAATTGTCGTTCTTTTTTTGTTTATAGTGCAAAAAATAAAAACCGCAGAGGTGATCAAATACTACCAAAAGAGAGCTCTATTTGTGGGAAAAAAACATTTGTTTGGATACAGCATTGCACGACCGCGCAATCATCAGTTAAACGAAGTGCCGTATCGCAAAAACTGGCCTGGTCATTAAGAGGGAAAATCTTTCAGTCCTTGAGTCGTTAATACAGCGTTGGGACAAAATAAATGTAATTCCAGCACTATTTTAAAACAGCACCCCAAAACTCAAGCTGTTAACACTCATTAGTGCAGAGTTTGGAATCTGTGGAGAAGATAGAGAGAAAAAATAAACAGACACGTTTTTGGGAAGTAATCCAATAAGCAATCAAAAAAAACATTAAATAGTATTGTGAATTCCCATAAAATGACTATAAGATATTAACATTTATTGCTCATTTGTCTGTTTCAGTAAAAAGTCACTTACAAACCTTTATTTCATTTGTCAGAATAAATAGAAAGAAAGGATAAATTGCCTCCCAGTCTGAATAAATGGCTCATTTCCTGAGCAAAATTTATTTGACTAAGACCTCAGTGTTACTTTTGGTGTGTTTTTGTTGGACAAGATTTAAGTTTACTCAAGAAGTTCGGAAGATATTTTAACTTGACAGCATCAATATGTTTAGTATACTACAAGTTCATTTGCCATATATAATTGGACAGAGAACCATACAAAGGGCAAGTGAGCCATTACTCAGACACTGTAGGTCAGCTGTATGGACAATTATTCTATTGAAATTGTAGAAGTGGGAGAGTCAAGTTTGTTGGTTCTTGAGGGATATTATCATTAAAGAGCCTGGACTCCTTGATATAGCCATTTGATATATTCCACCCTGAACACTTTTTTTGGGCTAAACTAGTAAATACAGTGGTTTATCTAAGATAAATAATACTACCCGGAATTCTCCAAGTATAAATCTATGCTAGACATGCAACACAGTTATCTTGAATAATAAAAAACAATTTTGCCTTTTGGGAGTTTGATAGGTTTATGTCACATCATTTATTTAATTGTTTCCATTCTGCAAACTATTTATTTAAGCACGTTAAATAAAATAAATAATGTAATGTGTGTCATTACTGTTTGACTAAGTGTAAAAAATGCATTAAGTGGATCATTATACTGCAAGCATATGCCATCTTGGAAACCTGTTCCTGCCTGTACTCATTCAGATCCACCATATAATTTGACATACAGATCAGTATAGTCCCTGCAGCACAAGGAACAGTCTGCAGGGACTATTTGATGAATTTAGGGCAGAGAAGGAGTAATGCTTGTTTGTGACCCCACCCCCGCTGTCACCGCTGTGAGCGAGAGTTTTAGCAGCGTGGAGGACAGAGCGAGGAGTAGAAGCAGCAGTGACAGCCCGCCCAAAGCTCCATCACAGCCATCTGAACTGTGCAGGATTTCTTCCTCCTCCGCTACAGTGAGTCACCCCCTCCCGGGGCTGCTATGTGTTGTACAGCTCTCTGGATGTCTTCACTCACTACACACCATTCACCTTCTCCAGAGGGAAAAAGGGGCAGCTGTCTGTATTCTTCCTCACCAGTGGTCTTTTTCTTCTAGAGGGGGGAAGAGCAAGGTCCCCTCTTATACTGCAGCCCTCCCAGCTGGTGGTCTTTTTTTTAACTGGAGGGGGATGAAGGGGAATCTCTATGTCCCTGGATGGGGTTCCTCCTTATCACCCCCCAGTCCTCCCAGCTGCGGATATTCTTTTATTGGAGGGAGGGTTCTATATTCCTGGATGGGGATCCCCTCTTATCACCTCCCTCTGCAGTCCTACTAGCTGGAGGCCTTCTTTAACTAGAGGGGGGAGAGAGGGGATTTCCTGTATACCTAGATGGGGGTCTCCTGTAATCACCCCTCTGCAGTGCTCCCACCTGGGGGTCTTCTTTAACTGGAGGAGGGAAGGGAAGGGAGTTCCTGGATGGGGGTCCCTTCTTATCGCCCCCTGCAGTCCTCCTAGCTGGGGGTCTTCTTTATCTGGAGGGGGAGGGGGGAGAATTCCCGTATTCCCATTTGATCGCCCTCCTAGCTGCGAGTCTTCCTTATCTAGAGGGGGGAGGAATGGGAGTTCCTGTATTCCTAAGTGCGGGTTCCATTCTGATCACCCCCCTGCAATCATATTATCCAGGGGTCTCCTATAACTGGGGGCAGGGGGTTCCTGTATACCTGGATGGGGAACCCATGTATAATGTCATCACCACCCTATGGCCCTCCTGGTGAGGGGTCTCCTTTAACTAGAAGGGATTTATGTATTCCTTGATGGGCCTTTCCCTGAATTTGTGTGTATTCTTGGATGGGTGGAAGGGAGTCCCTTCTAATCACCTCCATGCACTCCTCCTGTTAAGGGGCCTCCTTCTCCTGGAGAGGGGTTAGTACACCTGGAAGTGTGTGTGTGGGTGGGGGGGGGGTCCTGACTCCAGTTGGGGTTCTTATATTACTCCTTGCACTTCTGGATGGGGGTCCCTGATTACTCCTTCATTATGGGTGCCTCTAAAATATTGAGCTCTCTGATTAGTGCTCCTGGGCTGTTGTACAGAGTACTCCCTGTCCCTTTCACACCAACCTCTGTTAGCATTAGCTGACCTGAGGGGATGTATTGGGGACAGACTGAACTGGGAATGATTATACTGAGGGACAGACTGACCTGGGAAAGATTATACTGAGAGACAAACTGACCTGGGGGATTATACTAGGGGACAGACTGTCCTGGGGGGAATGTACGGGGGTACAGACTGTCCTGGGGGGATAATACTGGGAAATAGACTGACTTGAGAGGATGTACTGGGCAACAGACTGACCTGGGAGGGGGGGGGGGTTAGAATGGGAGACAGACTACCCTAGGGGGATTGTACTGGGGGACAGACTGACCTTTTGGCCACCCCCCACTGTTCATCACGGCACCACATTACTGCTCTTCCTGGGCACCCAAAAGTGTCCTAAGTATTTTATAATCCTATAGTGTATCCTGCAAAAAAAAGAAAATTGCAGTCCACCGCTAAAGTGTTCGGGTTTGGCTTGATGAAAAGGTGGCAACCCTACCCTAGGACAGAAAGTGTTTTACTAGCAGGATCACCAGAAGAAATAAAATTAAAAAAAACGAAAAATGAATGAAACCACCGCATCTACAGACTGATTAGCTGCAATATATAAAATGTTTTTGTTTCTTAGTTCAGTTCCACTTTAACACACATAGTCCTACAAAGATGCTGCAGTGAATAGCTGTGGGTTAGCCTCACGGGAATGCATAGGATTTTCTACTTGAAATGCATGTTCATGCAGTAAAATGCATATATTATACTGCAGGAAAACAGACATGAGATAACAGCCATAATGCCTAAAGCTGCATTTCTATATAAAAAAAAAAAAACTATTGTGAAAGAGAGTGCTAGGTAAAACAAAACACATGCCTCCAGGTGATGTTCAATGCTGCATTTGAAATGTGGGCTGTAGGTGTAAGTGTTTGGAGGAAGGAGGAAAGTTGGGAATTCCTTACTGATATCTCAATGCAGTGTCTGAGCCCCTTTGTGTAAGGTAGAGGGCAGCATCTATACAAAACCAGGTTTATTTAATAAGGGGCAGAACATAATTCAGAGTGTGGTGACCTGTGGCAACCAGTCAGAAATATTTCCCTAATAGGACATTGAACTAAAATTTGATAATTTTGGTGCACTTTGCTAACTAGGGCTTCACTAGAGCATTAGGACAGATCCAAATATTTTAATTAACCGCTTCAGCTCCGGAAGATTTTACCCCCTTCCTGACCAGAGCACTTTTTGTGATTCGGCACTGCGTCGCTTTAACTGACAATTGCCCGGTCGTGCGACGTGGCTCTCAAACAAAGTTGACGTCCCTTTTTTCCCACAAATAGAGCTTTCTTTTGGTGGTATTTGATCACCTCTGCGATTTTTATTTTTTGCGCTATAAACAAAATAAGAGCGACAATTTTTAAAAAAATGCATTATTTTTTACATTTTGCTATAATAAATATCCCCCAAAAATATATAAAAAAAAAACATTTTTTTTCCTCAGTTTAGGCCGATCGTATTCTTCTACATATTTTTGGTAAAAAAAAAGGCAATAAGCGTTTATTGAGTGGTTTGCGCAAAAGTTATAGCGTTTACAAAATAGGGGATAGTTTTATGGCATTTTTATTAATAATTTTTTTTTTACTAGTAATGGCGGTGATCAGCGATTTTTATTGTGACTGCGACGTTATGGGGGACATGTCGGACATTTTTGACACATTTTTGTGCGATAAAAATGCACTGATTACTGTGTAAATGACACTGGCAGTGAAGGAGTTAACCACTAGGGGGTGGGGAGGGGTTAAGTATGTCCTAGGAGAGTGATTCTAACTGTAGGGGGAATGGGCTGTGTGTGTCACTACGCTGATCACTGCTCCCGATGACAGGGAGCTGTGATCAGTGACACTTGTCACTAAGCAGAACGGGGAGAGGCTGTTTACATCAGCCTCTCCCCGTTCGTCCTCTCCGTGAGGCGATTGCGGGTATCCCCGCGGCGATCGAGTCCGCGGGACCCTTGAGCCGACTCACGGAGCTCCCGGCCGGCATGCGCATGCGCCGCCGGCGGCACGCACGCAATGACACGGTGGGGAATTCAAATGGACGTACCTGTAAGTCCATTTGCCCAGCCGTGCCATTCTACTGACGTACATCGGCGTGCGCCGGTCGGGAAGTGGTTAAAGGGTTTGTTCACCTTTACTAAAAGGCGAATAATACCAAGAGTATTATTCAACTTTAGTTAAAGCTACACAGATTGTTTTTATCTACAGATGTCCCTTGTCTGTATAGGCAGTTTTTTGGGGAATTATGCCTTTAAATCAGGGGTCCCAAACTGGTGGCCCTCCAGCTGTTGCGAAACTACAAGTCCTATCATGCCTCTGCCTGTGGGAGTCATGCTTGTAACCGTCAGCCTTGCAATGCCTCATGGGACTTGTAGTTTCGAAACAGCTGGAGGGCCACCAGTTTGCGAATACTTATAAAGAGTTGGATACTTATAAAGAGGAATGCCATGTACCCATAAATCCATCATGTACAGATGATCCAAAATGATTTACATTATCAAGATTTCTAATACCAGGCATGACTCTCTTAATGGTAAGGGGTCACAAGGACCTGTGAGCCTCTAGCAGTGTGCTTGGGAAGTTGCAGAAAGTCAGATAGAGCCAATCATATGTTGACTGAAGAACGTCAGCATCATCTAGCTCTTTGGCTTTATTGTCTCTGGCCTGCCCCTGTCATTTGTTACATTTATGGCAGAGGAAACTCTGAGTTTGCGCTCCTCCAGCACTGACAGCTCCATACTCTTTCTTTCTGTTCCATTAGTAGCTGCTGCCATCTTCCCTGCCACTTCTTCCAGACCGTCTTCTCTCTATGGCTGCTGGGAGGTCAGCGGCTATGTAATTTCTGCATGACTATTGGATAACAGATGTATATTAACTATATCAACCCTTATACTCTTACTCCAAATAAATAAGACCACACCAGCTTTTGGAGTAATAAAAAAGGCCGTAGCAGCCTACTTTATTTTAACATATCAAAAATATAAAATATAAAATAATAAATTCTGTCATAGAAAAACAATAACCAAAAACATCTGTTATACAACCTGTTATCCAAAAGAGCGTTGGTCTGAGCAATCGCTTAGCAAAAACAAACTGATGGCGATAACAACTATAGCACTGCAGCCCTAATCCAAAATCTCCAATAGGCCTCAAGCCGACAAGCTGGCTCAGAGACTGCCGTGACCGCAGTGCCCCATTATCACTTCCCGGCTAACCTCCGTTAACCGGGAACCAAAAAACCTCCGGACCCATATCAGCGCTGGATCCCCACTCTTACTTTTTGCCATCTTCCTTCCTTTGCCCAGACCAACGCCCGCCACTGCCACGACATCTTCTCCTTTTCACCTGTGAACAAAAGAAAAACACCATACCCTTCTACGCTAACATTTTTTTTTTTTTTTTTTTTATTTATTAGGGAGGGTGGGCGGGAACTTTCCTAAACTTTCTGTTGTCCCTCCCAGCGCAGAAACTCCTTTTAACTAGTCCCACCCCTGATCCTCCCTCCCCCTCGGCTCTAAACTCACCAATTAACTTTAACCCTTACACTGCTACCATTGTCATGTGCGCCCTTTGCATACATCATTGCATGCTGTTGCTCCAGGCTTTTCTTGACTATTGGATAACAGATGTATATTAACTATATCAACCCTTATACTCTTACTCCAAATAAATAAGACCACACCAGCTTTTGGAGTAATAAAAAAGGCCGTAGCAGCCTACTTTATTTTAACATATCAAAAATATAAAATATAAAATAATAAATTCTGTCATAGAAAAACAATAACCAAAAACATCTGTTATACAACCTGTTATCCAAAAGAGCGTTGGTCTGAGCAATCGCTTAGCAAAAACAAACTGATGGCGATAACAACTATAGCACTGCAGCCCTAATCCAAAATCTCCAATAGGCCTCAAGCCGACAAGCTGGCTCAGAGACTGCCGTGACCGCAGTGCCCCATTATCACTTCCCGGCTAACCTCCGTTAACCGGGAACCAAAAAACCTCCGGACCCATATCAGCGCTGGATCCCCACTCTTACTTTTTGCCATCTTCCTTCCTTTGCCCAGACCAACGCCCGCCACAGCATCCCAATAGTAACACCTTACTCTTGGGTGCCCCTCCACACCCGAATAGCACGCTGAATGGCATCTTGCAAGCCTAACGCCCACAAATCTGTACCCACATCATTGAGGTGCACCCCATCACGTCTCAGATACCGCCATGTTTCGAATTCCAATTCATTATGCCGAACAGCTAACCCCCCATTACTGACCACAAACTTACTGATTTCCCTGTTGATCTTCTTCCTGGCTCTGTTCACCCCCTCCACTGACCTAGCCATTCTCCAAGACATCCTGGCAACCATGTCCGACCAAATAATGATCATCTGCGGGAACTCCTTCATCAATCGCCAAATATCAAACTTGATATCCCGCACGATGTCTATCATTGAGCGAATGCCCAAATCGTTCCCGCCAACATGTATCACCAGGACATCTGGAGGACCCTCTCTGTTTGCGTATCGCTGTACCTCTTGAACCAACCTTCCCCACAACATCCCCGGTATCCCAAACCACTTTATATACACTTCCCGTCTGTCAAAACTTAGTTGCCTACCCTCAGGCCTAGCGTCTCCCCTCCGAGCCCCCCAACATACATAAGAATGGCCCATAATCCAGACCATTCTCGGTGCTGCACCTGAAATTAGAAGAAAACAAAACACTATTCTCAACATTGACTATACCAACTATAATACTTGTCCTAATCAGATAACTAAATGTATGCCCCACATAAACCAACAGAAAGCAACCCTGTCCCTTATAATTGTATTGCCAGTTGTGGCCTAACATAAGATTGGAATCTGTTCGATTCCCACCGTCCGATCCTTTTTATCACCTCCACATCCAACCCCAGCCTGGCCGCTTCCGTCGCGGCTCCAATCCTAAATGAGTGGGATGAAAAATCCTTCTCCTCCAGCCCCAGCCCCTGTAAACATTTTTTAAACACAGCTACAAACTGGAAACGTGACAACCAAGTACCCTTTTGATGCACTAGTAAGGGGCCTTGAAAATCCGGCCTAACCTTCAAGAATTCCCGGACCGTGCCCACCGGGCACTGGGGGGAACCATGAATAGGATAAATTCGCACCATCCTGCCTCTTCCCCCCTGATCCGTCTTCGACTTCCTCAAAAATATCGATACCCCCTCCTCATCAAGTTGCACCTCCTGTAACCTAATTCCCCCTTGCACTTTTTTGGAAGGACTAACTAGCTCCCCTATCCTAAACGCTCCAAAAAATGCCAACACGAAAGCAACCTTAAACAAAACGACCTCGTATTCAGATGAGCAAACCACCCCCAACTTATCCACAATACCCCTCAATATCTCAAAAGTTACCGGTCTCCTCGAATCACGCTTAACCACCGCCCTCCTGTAACCCTTCAACGCTTGTCGTACCCAAAATTCCTTGGTGACGTCGGGCTGCCCTTGTAGTTTGAAAAGGAAAGCCAAACCGGCCAACTGCGTATTCATCCTTGACACGGACACGCCCTCGTCCAATTTCTGGACCACATAATACAGCAATAGAGAACTTACTCCTTGGCCTACCGGATCCTCCCCCAAAGCTTGTACAAATGATATCCATTCCTGCCATACCCTATTGTATGAGGCCCATGTATTCTCACTTACCGACCGCTTAATCCATCCCTCTATGATGCCAGCGCAATCTCCCACAGCCAGTCTGGACAAGGTATCCCTTGTTGCTCCGCGTCCGGCGCCAACTCCCGGAACCTGTCCCACTGGAAGCGAGACAGCGCATCAGCAATAACGTTTTCCACCCCCGGCAAATGCACAGCATGAATGAAAACATTCAGTTGTAGACATCTTAGGATTAAATGCTGCAGCAGTCTGATCACCGGCGGAGATGACGCCGTGACCCTGTTTATCACTTGCACCACCCCCATGTTATCCCCATGAAAGCGCACTTTCAGATCCCTGAATGATGCACCCCATAGTTCCACTGCCAGAACTACTGGAAACAATTCCAGTAGAACCAAGTTCTTCGTGAAGCCCTCTTCTATCCAAGCTTGTGGCCACGGACCCGCGCTCCATTTTCCCCGGAAAAAAGCACCAAAACCTGTTGATCCTGCGGCGTCGGTGAACAATTCCAAGTCAAAGTTACTGACTGGTCCTGACATCCACATTGCCCTGCCATTAAAGGATTCCAGGAAGGTATGCCATACCTTCAGGTCCTCCCTGTGCGTTTTCCTCAATCTCACGAAATGTTTAGGCGATTTTATCCCGCTCGTGCTGGCCGCCAGCCGGCGACTGAACACTCTCCCCATCGGAAGTATGCGGCAAGCAAAGTTCAGCTTGCCCAACACCGATTGCAACCTACGCAGTTGTACCTTTTTAATTCCTATCAGCCCTGCCACTTCTTTTTTTAAATCCTCCAATTTGTCAGCAGGCAATCTGCATTCCATTGCATCCGAATCTAGCACGATACCCAAAAACGTGATGACCGCGCAGGGTCCCTCCGTTTTTTCGGCCGCCAGTGGAATGCCGAATCTGCCCGCTATATGCTGCAATGAAGCCAGCAACACCGCGCATACTCTAGAAGAGGCCGGGCCTATGCATAGAAAGTCATCCAAGTAGTGAATTATCGAATTCACCCCGGATACATCCCTTACCACCCATTCCACGAAGGAACTGAATTGTTCAAATATCGCGCACGACACTGAACAACCCATGGGTAAGCATTGATCGACATAAAAACCGCCGTTCCAGTGGCACCCGAGCAACCGGAAACTATCCGGGTGAACCGGCAACAGACGAAACGCTGATTCTATGTCTGCCTTAGCCATCAAGGCGCCTTTCCCATAGTGTCTCACCCACCGCACCGCAGCATCAAAGGACGTGTACGTCACTGAGCATGCATCTTGATCTATTGCGTCATTCACGGATCCCCCTTTCGGGAAGGATAAGTGGTGAATGAGCCTGAATTTGTTGGGTTCCTTTTTGGGCACCACGCCCAGCGGGGACACCACCAAATCAACTATGGGTATTACTGGGAAAGGGCCAACCATCCTCCCCAATGCCACTTCCTTCTGCAGTTTCTCCGAAACCACTTCAGGATGTTGCAGGGCAGACTTTAAATTCTTGGGCACCGGGGGAGTCACTGATAAACTACATGGAATCCTAAAACCCCGCGCAAAGCCCTCTTCCAATAACGATGCTGCCTCTCTGTCAGGATACTTACCGAGAAACGGCCGCATCCTTTCCACCATCACCGGAGTCCTCCCTTTTGTTCCCAGCCTCTCCCTGTCGGCCTTTTCCTTGTTTAAAGCATCTGGATGATGGATGTGTTCCCCCGCAGCCTGAGCACTCATGCTTATACTTACATGTTCCGCCAAACTTACAGGATCCTGAGTTATACTGCCAACAAACCCCTTTCTTGTTTCCAGCCGAATGTCCCTGGGTGAACGGTCCACCGGCTCCCCCCTGAAAAAACTGGTTTTGTGCCCTCGCCGTTGTCATCAAGCGCATCCATAGGCTGATGTCCTTATGGTCCCACCGTAGCTCTGGGCGAACCGCTCTCCTTTGCCTAAACTGTTCATCGTATCGCAACCATGCCGAACCTCCATATACTCTATACGCTTCCCCAATCGCATCCTGATAGCAGAAAAGCGCCGAACAGTGTTCCGGCTGCTTCTCCCCTATCACACTTGCCATGATCGCGAACGCTTGTAACCAATTCGTGAATGTCCTAGGTATCAGCCTATACCTTCTCTTTTCCTCATCTTCTTTTTTAGAGTCATCCGGCTTGACTCTATCAAGATTGAACTTCTCCAAGGGCAGCAATGAAAATATTTCCACATACTCACCCTTCCATAATTTCTCCCGCACTTCCTGTTTCAAGTGCGCTCCTAACGGCCCTTCGTAGCACACATACACCTCACAGCGAGCCGCGTCCGCCAGCCTAATGATGTCCTTCCTTGCCGCCGCCTCTCCTGTCGGCGCTGTTTTTTCCTTCCCCTGAGCAGCTCCACTCCCCGTAGCTTGCTGATCAGGTGACGTGACCACAGCCGCAACCGCTGTTGTCGGGTCCCCTCCAGCCCTTCCTAAATCCTTCCCCGTCTGCTGTGTCCATGCAGCTCTCGGGCCCTCCCCCGGCTTCTCTGCAGCCTCCAACCTCTGCACTAGTTCCTTAATTCCCGTTAAAAACCCCAGGAAACCCTGTGTTCCTGCACCTATGCCAGACCCCGCTATGCTGTTTTCTAAACCTACAATCCCCGATCTAACATCTGATGCATCATTTAAGCTAGACAGTGCATTGATCTGTGTTGGCTCACCTGGCTGCCTAGGTGTTGACCCATCAGCCGACCGTCTGCCCTCTTCTGGCCCCATCCTCCTGGGCAGGGGGGCCGCATCCTCCTCCGATCCGGATTCCTCCTCTCTTCCGCTCCGACCTGGCTCTTCCTCTGAAGCCGATGGAGGCCCGCCCTGGATGTGTACCGCGGCTGCCGCGTTGCTCGCCATCCTTCCCCTCCTCCGCGCAGCGAAACCTCCGGTGGACTTCCGGCTTGCCTTCCCGGGACCGGTGTGTGCTACCTCAGCCCTGCTAGCCTCCGCTCCGGTAGCTGTTAGTCCAGCCCTGTTTCTTTCTCCTCTCTGCCTTTCCCCTGCCGTGGAACTAGAAGGCCCGGGGATCCCTGCAGGCAGTGCAGCTGAAGCAATGGCGGCGCTCCCCGCCGTCATCCTGGGGGCGGGGCTTGCGCTCTCAGTACGTCTCCCGCTCCGAGGCCTAGCTGTGGCCGGATCCCAGTCACGTCTCTCTTCTTGTCCCGCCGGGGCCGCGCGCCCGCTGGCCCGCTCTCTCACTGCAGCACGTTTTGCCGGAGGGCCCCCCGGGAGTCTGGATGACAGACTACCCGAGTGCCGCTGCGCAGACGTCATGCGGTCCGGCGAGAACCGCTCAGGAGGCCGAGAGCGGCGCGCTCTAGTGCCGCTTCTCTCTCCTACACTTGCCTGCCTAGTTGAGCCCTGTAGCGCGGCTGCGATAGTCTCCTGCAGCCACTCGGCTCCCCTAACCGCTGCTTCCTCCCGCAACTGGGCCATTAGCCCCTCTAATTCAGCCATGATAGCCACACCACCTACCTGAGAACTTTCCTAAACTTTCTGTTGTCCCTCCCAGCGCAGAAACTCCTTTTAACTAGTCCCACCCCTGATCCTCCCTCCCCCTCGGCTCTAAACTCACCAATTAACTTTAACCCTTACACTGCTACCATTGTCATGTGCGCCCTTTGCATACATCATTGCATGCTGTTGCTCCAGGCTTTTCTTTACACTTTGCAAGCAACCTTCTCCATTCCTAGCATCCGTTGTCTTGGTGTACACACATCAACTGAAAAAGACCAGCAAGCAAAGTAGTTTTTTTGGCAGAAAAGACATAAAACATCTCTTTTACCAAGATATCTCTACCCTTTACCTGCCAGCAATTTTTTATTTTTTTTTTTGGTTTTGATTTTGGCTTATTTCTGACACTTTATCTCCACCTATATCTATACCCTTTACTTACCATCAATTTTTTATTTTATTTTTTTCTGACACTTTAGTTCCACCTTATTTGATGCCCTTCCCAGTAACACATGTTCTTCCTCTCCTCCTTCTACCATTTAGCTCAGTTCCTGGGAGCAAAGAAAAACTATTATTTCCCAGTATAGTTGAGTATGTGACTACCTCCCCCATGTGACAGCGGTGGTGTTTAGCGATATGCTGCTCAGGAACTCAACACTGTCAGATGGAATGGGGAGAGAATTCTCCTCTTTGTGTAAGCTCCAAATCACAGGTTGTAGCCATCAGTGTGATTCCTCTGTTCTCTCCAAGAGGTGGAAGCATGTAGCCAAGGAGCAAAAGGAAAGCGAGTATGTTCAACTATGAAAGACATGGGCAACACATATTAAAAGCCTGTTGTTAAAATACTGATGTCTATACGCCCTAATCAGAATTGAAAGCTTGCTTCAAGTGAAATGAAATTTTTTTTTCGAAAATAAAAAAGCTGGTATAATTACCTGCACTGTGCATATTACACAGAGTGGTCCCATACCTTCTATTTGGCAATCCCCCACTGGCACTGTTCACTCCTCCTTTTCCTGGATGCCTCCTTAGAAAGCCATGTGCTATGGGGGCACCCATGTGCATGCACTCCCGAGCCAGAGCCAGAAAGCCCCCCCCCCCCCCGCTTCCTACTCACAGGATTTTTAGTAACGGCAGTATGAGCCTATGGCTCCGCTTCCCTCAGTTTCTGCTGTGAAAGCAGGAAGTGAGGAAAGTGGTGATGGAACCAAGACAGTGCTGGATCAGTGACAGGACTCAGGTAAGTGTTTAGGGATGGGGGGTTCTAGAACAGGTAGTGGGGCATTTTACATGTTAATGCAGAGAATGCATTAAAGTGGTTCTAAAGGCATAAGTATTTTTACCCTAATGCCTTCATTGCATTAAGGTAACAAACCCTTCCAATATCTGCTCCCTCTAGACACCCCCTAAATACGTACCTGGTTCCTCTTGTGATCCAATGCTTTGCCTGTCTGCAGCAGTGCTGCTCTTTCTCCCACTTCTCACAGGACACAGAAGCAGCAGCGGGAGCCTTTAGCTCCTGCTGCTGTCAATCAAATCCCGGGAGGAAGTAGCAGAGGTATGAGGCCAAGCCACACTTTGTGTGTCTATGGATGCTCACAGCACTGCTCAGGAGCGTGCCCACATGAGTGCCCCCACAGCACCCAACTTGCTATGGGGGCACTAGCAGAAGACGAGGAGCGAAGAGTGCAAGCAGGGCCTCCAGAAGAGGAGGTAAGAGACCACTTTGTACAAGAGCAGGTAAATATGGTACAAGTAAAAATAAATGCGTGCCTTTACAACAATTTGTAACCTTCTGAGTTTAGAACCACTACATCCACTGCATCTGGCATCTTGTTTAACGGCTTCCTGACCAGCCGCCACAGTTATACTGCGGCAGGTTGGCTTCTCTGCGCGAGCTGTCGTAGCGATACGTCGGCTCGCGGGGGTCGGCACAGCGGGGGGTGGTGATGCTCGTGGCCGACGGTCGCAATGACCACCGGCCACGAGCGATCGTGAGCAGGAGACACAGAACAGGGACGAGTGTGTGTAAGCACACACTTCCCTGTTCTGTTCTGACAGGAGTGGCAGAACATGTGTTCCTATTAGCTAGGAACCACGATCCGTCACTTCCTCTGGTCAATCCACTCTCCCTTCAGCTAGAATCACCTACCAGGGAAAACAGTTGACCCCTAGATCGCCCCCTAGTGTTAACCCCTTGCCAGTGACATTTTTACAGTAATCAATGCATTTTTATAGCACTGAACGCTATATTAATGCCAATAGTCCCAAAAATGTGTCAAAATTGTGCGATGTGTCCGCCATAATGTCGCAGTCACGATAATTATCGTAGATCACCGCCATTACTAGTAAAAAAGAAAAATAATAATAAAAATGCCATAAATCTATCCCCTATTTTGTAGATGCTATAACTTTTGCCCAAACCAATCAAGAAACAAGTAGAAGAATACATATCGGTCTAAACTGAGAAAAAATGTGCTTTTTTAAAAAAAAAAATGGGGATATTTATTATAGCAAAAATTACAAAATATTGTGTTTTTTTCAAAATTTCGCTCTTTTTTTGTTTATAGCGCAAAAAATAAAAACCGCAGAGGCAATCAAATACCACCAAAAGAAAGCTCTATTTGTGGGGAAAAAAGGACGTCAATTTTGTTTGGGTGCAACGTTGCACGGCTGCACAATTGTCACTTAAAGCGACGCAGTGCAGAATCGCAAAAAGTGCTCTGGTCAGGAAGGGGGTAAATTCTTCCGGGGCTGAAGTGGTTAAGATTTCATAAATTAATACAGAATTTTTTCAAATTTTTCAGTTAAAATCTAAATAAATGGATACAAGATTTTTCAAGGAGCCCAAACAACAACCCAGCATTTATATTCCTCAATACTTTTCTCTCCTAACAAATAACTTCATGATTTAAATAATTACCATGCAGTTTGTGACAAGATTTCAATGTAATATTTTGAATCATGACATCAACTCTATGAGTGCTTTGAGTCTAAAAAATTACAAGCTAATCAAAAATCCATTCTGGGACAACAATGATCATGCAGTGCACTGCACTTGCCATTCAAGCACCTTAGAAGTAAAGCCGTAAAGACACATAGCTAAGTGGAAGTTTAGACATCTCTCGGTCACCCATACTGCCAAATTATAATCTCCTTCCTGCAGAACTGAATTTGTTGTTAAAGATGGGTGCAAATTTTCAGTTTAAAAAGCTGACACTGTCATTGGGTCAGTGAATCTGCCACTCATTCCAGGATAGGCTGGACCCAACACCCATTCAGGCTCACAATGCTCAGGGATTAGATTTAACAGCCCATAGATAGCCTTTCAATGAATGCTACTTTGCAGCTAGTTCAGTAAAAGATAAACCAACGGAGCAGCAAGTCCCTCCACAAAGCATATCAAGGCTTTAAATATGTGCTTCAAGGATTCATTGAAAATAGGGACAATAGAGGGACTTCCTGTCATTTCCACTGCTTTGCTGTATATGAGTTCAATATGGGAAATGCAAGTTAAACAGTTGTAAATGTCCTAGGATCATGCCTTAGTTTGCATAGGTCTTCCCAGATAAGTATTTAAAGGGAAGACCCCTTTTTGGGGTTTCTTATTCCATATCCACTGGCAACCAGCTACTGTTTACTTTGTTTGTGGAATCAGTATTTATTCAGGGAAACTAGGCAAGGACAGAGAAAGCAGGAAGGACCCACACTCTGGATGAGAGAGAAAGGCACAAAGTGGGAGGCTCTATACCTTGTCTCCTCATCATTGATCATTAACCTTCCAGGGATATGCAGCAAACACTTTAATCTAAGTAGAGTTAGTTGAAAGAAGCTTTGAAGGAGTTGATACATCAGGTTCAAATCTCACTGGGATATCCTTTTCAGAAGGAAAATGGATTTTCAGAAATTATTTTACATTTTTTTGATCATCCTGATGACTTTATTTCTTGTAAATGGACAGAGACCAGGTAAGATTTTTTTTTAATCAGTTTGTAAAGAAAACTTCAACCAATACTGATACTACCATATATATATATATATATATATATATATATATATATATATATATATATATATATATATATATATATTATATATATATATATATATATATATATATATATTATATATATATTATATATATATATATATATATATATATATATATATATATATATATATATATATTATATATATATATATATATATATATATATATATATATATATATATATATATATATATATATATATATAATCATTTCATTTTAATATGTATATGATAGTATTTAATGTTTTGCTTTTAGGTTTTAAATGTATTTGTGTTATTTAACTTATTTTTTTACAATTTAAAAGGTATTATTTTTTTTGTATTATGCTTACTTAATGTGGTTATTCTATACAATTATTGATTGCAAATTGGCAGAAATTTGAAACAGGATTAGCATGGCAATCTTTAACCTTACAATTTTGCTTAAAATTTCTTGCAACTGACTGTTTTGTTTGCATCACATTACTTTTAATGAAAGCTGCTACACTTGTGATTTGAAGTCACGTAGATGAGCGCTCAACCACTTATGAACACATCAGCATTAGATAATAATCTCCTCTCCTGCATAGACTTGAGTGGGAGTAGGAAAATAATCAATTAACAATGTATCGTATATAAGTTTTGCGTCAATTTTAATTTTACCCTTTGTGTCTCTATGAGATTATTTACAGGGGGAGATTTACTAAAACTGGTGCACACAACATCTGGTGCAGCTGTGCATACTAACCAATGTGCTTCTAGATTGTATTGTGAAAGCTTTACTGAACAAACTGAAGTTAGAAGCTGATTGGTTATTATGCAATTTAATAATCACCTGTTCATGCCACACAGATAGAAAATGGTGGTTTGTTGAAATGTGTGACTCTTAGTAGATTGTTTGCCTGCAAAAGTCTAAAAATCCCTGCAATAGATCAACATTGTCAGCAAGCATTGCTCGGCTGAGATAGAATTTTTTTCAGTCAGAGGGATCAAACTTTTGTATGAACTTTTGTGTGACCAAGGAAAAATCTGGCTAAACACTATCTAAAGTCTATAGACTGCTTTACATGAGCTATTAGATAATAATGGCAGTTTGTAGCATTGTTAAAAATATGGGTATTGCAAGGATTGTTATCACTGTTATAACTCAATACAGGTTAATTGTTTGCTTTAGTGCATTGGGTACATATAATATATGATAAAAAACTGCATTAATACCAGAATGATGTCTTTTAATTATTTTTGAAAAATGGAGCAAGTTATCAGTGTCCTGCACTACTTATGACACCTTAGCTCATCACGACTCAAGTCTGAGTAATTTCTTATTAATCTTTTGGTGTCATCTTGGTGTTTTAAATAGTTTTTGTGCGTCTGGAAACAGTTTGGTGAATAATTGGTGGGTTAAGCTCAAGTGGAAATAGTCAAAATAAATGTGCTATGATAAGCCAGCTTGTGCTTACTTTGCCAGACTAAATGAAAAAATGCAGTTTTCAGAACTAAAATGTAACCTCATTGACTGTGTTAATGAAACTCTCTAAAAGGCTCTGGAACTGCTATACTAAATTATTAATAAATATAAGTATACAGTTTTCAGATTTTCACTTAAAAAAATGTATATCAAGTTACTAATTTGGATACCTGCCAGATATTTAACTGGTAGCAAAGGGAAATTTAACAATCACCTGTTTCTTCAAGAAGGTAAGGTTACTTTTAGTACAGATAGATACAATTCATGGTCAGTAAAAGTATTATTTACTTGACGTAAATATAATTTAATGCTTTTAATGAATAATTAAAATTTGTAATTTAATTTTAATTCAGTGTAATGCTCTTAATGAGTAATAGTCGCCAGTTCTGCAACCAGGGCTAGTTATAGACGTAGCATGTATCAGTGAAACTGAGAGGCAGGGAGACACCTTTCCAGCTTCGAACACTCAAGCCCCACCACTGTTCTAGTACAATTTATCTGACTGATGTAGCATGCATGTTGTTTATGAATTTCTGCTTCTCCTCAAAGAAAAAAGGGAAGGGTCTTTTGGGATGTTCAGACCTGAAAAATGCCATGGTGGCAAAAAAAAAAACATTGTTTTCAATATCACATGCAAATTATCTTTG
The DNA here is from genome assembly GCF_042186555.1 of Aquarana catesbeiana. Taxonomy (NCBI): domain Eukaryota; kingdom Metazoa; phylum Chordata; class Amphibia; order Anura; family Ranidae; genus Aquarana; species Aquarana catesbeiana. Next base: position 761,867,360 of record NC_133324.1, read on the forward strand.
CTCACAAACCAAAGCCTTGGGGATGGGATTAGGCCATACATTGACATTCTAACTTTTGTCTTCAGTTCATAACAATTATTACCACAATTTTCATAAGCAGCACCTAAATCTTTAATACAATGTTGCTCAGTATATGAATGAATATATAACACACAAATACAACATATACTGTATATATATATATATTATATATATACACTATATTGTCAAATGTATTGGGGCACCTGTCTTTACATGCACATGAACTTTAATGGCATCCCAGTCTTAATCCTTAGGGTTCATTATTGAGTTGGCCCACCCTTTTCTGCTATAGCAGCTTCAACTCTTCTGGGAAGGCTGTTCACAAGGTTTAGGAGTGTGTCTATGGGAATGTTTGACCATTCTTCCAGAAGCACATTTGTGAGGTCAGGCACTGATGTTGGACAAGAAGGCCTGGCTTGCAGTCTCCGCTCTAATTCATCCCAAAGGTTATTCTATCGGATTGTAAGTCAGGACTCTGTGCAGGCCAGTCAAGTTCCTCCACCCCCAAACTCTCTCATTCATGTCTTTATGGACCTTGCTTTGTGCACTGGTGTGCAGTCATGTTGGAACAGGAAGGGGCCATCCCCAAACTGTTCTCACAAAGTTGGGAGCATGAAAATGTATAAAATTTCTTGGTATGCTGACGCCTTAAGAGTTCCCTTCACTGGAACAAAGAAGCCAAGCCCAACCCCTGAAAAACAACCCCACACCATAATACCCCCTCCACCAAATGTTTTGGAGCAGTGCACAAAGCAAGATAACATTTTAGAAACATTTTTCAGGCAGAAACACAAGATATAGCTTACAATGTTGTAAAGTGGTCATCAGTTTAATTCAGTTGTATACACAATCAGCTGAGATATTTTAGAGAAACTAAATTTCATTGCAATCTATTCATATCTAAACGTGTTTGTTAATACTTGTACAAATCAACCATGTACCCACGACCCCAGTTTTGTAGGTTGAGTAAATTAAGTATGTTCATAGGGGCTAACACCTGTGCTACAGGCACTGTGCTGTCAGTGATATTGCCCACAATGAATGGGTTAACACAAGGGCTGCACTTTTGCATAACAAAATAGTGAGTAGGGAGGAAGAAGTTTATAGAAGAGGACTTCAACAATGTGACCTAGGATGGGTGGAATACTGGCTCTTGCCTAACAAAAGTTCAGTGGAACACTAAATGCATATCAAATGGTGATGGAAGACCTATACAATAGCAAGACATCAACATAGATTGAAATCAGTAGCTCAAAGAGGAGCTTGCATCTACAGTGCTATCCACCTGGCCAGCTAAGGTCTATTGCACCTTTATGCATGTGCAGAATAAACCTAGGGGAGGCTTTAATGAATGTTTATAACTCATTTGAATGGTTGATGGCAATGAGACAAAAACACTAGACATTTCAGCCAGCTGTCTGTTAAGGTGGCTTCCATAACGGATATAAAGAAAACAGGCTATACTGCTTTAGTAAATAAGCCACTGTACAGTATGGGCTTACTTGGAGGATCATTTTTGTTTTTTAACCCTTGGATCATTGTACTGAAAGCCAAGGGCTATAAAAAGTATAGACTTGGTTTGCACACAAGCTACTGACAGACTGGTTGCTGGGAAAGAGTGTCAGCTGAAGGTATAAGCAACATTCAAGCTGCTTCCTTAACCACTTCAGCCCAGGAAGAATTTGCCCCCTTCCTGACCAGGCCATTTTTTGCAATGCGGCACTGAGTCGCTTTAACTGGCAATTGCATGGTCGTGCGACGTTGCACCCAAACGAAATTGATGTCCTTTTTTCCCCACAAATAGAGCATTCTTTTGATGGTATTTGATCACCTCTGCGGTTTTTATTTTTCGCACTATAAACAAAAGAAGAGTGACGATTTTGAAAAAAACACAATATTTTGTACTTTTTGCTATAATAAATATCCCCAAATTTAAAAATATATATATTTTTTCCTAAGTTTAGGCCGATATGTATTCTTCTACATATTTTTTGGTAAAAAAAATCGCAATAAGCACATATTGATTGGTTTGCACAAAAGTTATAGCGTCTACAAAATAGGGGATAGATTTATGGCATTATTATTATTATTTTTTTTTTTTTTTCTAGTAATGGCAGTGATCAGCGATTTTTATCATGTGGTGGACAGGTCAGACACTTTTGACACTTTTTTGGGACCGGTGACATTTATACAGTCATCACAGCTAAAAATAGCCACTGATTACTATGTAAATGTCATTGGCAGGGAAGGGGTTAACACTAGGGGGCGATCAAGGGGTTAACTGTATTCCCTATGTGTGTTCTAACTGTGGGGGGGATGGAACTGAGTAGTACTACTTAGTAGGAGCACATGATCTGTCTCCTCTCCCCTGACAGAACCGTGATTTGTGTGCTTACACACAGATCCCAGTTCCCGCTCTGTCGCGAGCGATCGCGGGTGCCCGGCAGTCATCGCGCCCACCGGGCACGCGCATTGGCTCTGGGGACATGCTGCAGGCACGCACACCTGCTAAAGCGTTTCGAAGAGCCAACGTACAGCTACGACAGCTCGCGCAGGGGGGCTAACCTGCCGCAGTATAACTGCGTAGTTTGATCGGGAAGCTGGTAATTTTAAAGTAGAACTATAGGCAAAACGTTTTTTTTTCATTTTGGATAGAGCAAGGGAGGGTTAAAACCCGTCGGGTTTTTTTTTGCCATCTGTGTCCCATTGCAGAGATCTCCCTTCACTTCCTGTCCCATAGCCAAACAGGAAGTGAGAGTAAATCCCTGCAAATTAAGGAAAATCAATTGGAACCCCTAGGTTACCAGAACTAGTGCCCCCATTGGAAGATTTCCTGTCAATTACTTTTCTGGGGACAACCCAAAATTTAGGATTTTCTTTTACTCTCACTTTCAATGATATTGGTAAACAGGACAAATAAAGAGGGTGAATCTCCTTAACGGGGGCACAGACAGCAATAAAAACTGACAGGTGTTGTAATCCCTCTCCACTCTATCCAAAACTAAAAAAAAGTTTTGCCTTTAGTTGTAGTTTAATTCTATAAAGGAATATCTAAATAAGCAATAAAGTAAGTAAGGCCCCTTTCACACGGGACGGATCCGTGTTGATCCGCCCCGTGTTTATCCGCTGCTCAGCGGGGATCGCTCCGCTTTCCCCAGCTGAACAGGCAGATGACAGGGCGGGACCCGCACACTGTGCAGGGACCGCCCTGTCAGATCTCCGCTCTCCCCTATGGGGGATCGGAGGAACACGGACCGCCTGTCCGTGTTCCTCCGATCCGCTCTGCAGACGGATAGAAAAATAGGATTTTCTTCCGTCCGCAGAATCGGACAAGAGCGGAGGCGGACGACATCGGGTGTTAGCGGATGTACATCCGCTGACACCCGCTATCCCATAGGGATGCATGTATGTCCGTATTTCATCCGAAAACGGATGGATGAAATACGGACATACGGTCCGCATGTGTGAAAGGGGCCTTATAAAGCAATAAAGTAAAGTAGTAAGTGGGTAAGAATCTCCTATAGAAAACCTTCTCTGGATACCAGAACTGTCAAATATAGTGGTACAAGTTTTATTCTGAAAGATCTTCCATAAGCATACATTCTTGGATTGCCTGAGCATACATGTGTATGGAATGAAAGAAGGGAGGAGGGAACTGTAAGAAATTCTTGCCACCATCTTTTTCTCTTGGAAAACCAGTAACTGGCAAAATACATTGTCAATTACCATTTCTCCTGAGGTCAGTTGGCTGGAGATGTTTGTGGAGGTCTTTTGATGTCCATAGACATGGGGATTCTTAGTAGGCTAGAACAGTTGACAGTCGTTTCACTTATACGGGTTTCTTAAAGTTACCCAGAGACAGAAATCTGTTAAATCCCAAATCCGGCCAAACTAGTTTATTTTGTTTTGGATAGAACAGAAAAGGTTTAGATCCTTTATCAGATTTTTATTGCTGTATGTGTCCCTTTTGGTGACATTTATCCTCAGATCCTGTTTGGACAGAAAATGATGGGAGTCTTATGGAGACAGAACCTTGAAAACATTTTGGCTAGTTATAGATGGGCAAATGTCTCCCTGCAAACAATGTGTGGGGAGACATCTGCCCACCACTTGAAGCAATGGGATGGACACAGGGTTTCTTGCATGACTAAAATGTAAGACTAATATAGTGCATGGGTAGTTTACTAGTGTAGATGACAATTATTATGGGTACATCTAAGTGGCTTGATCTTTGTCTTGAGTGTCGTATAAGGCCTCAAATCAGAGAAGATTGGGCAATACATGGCCAACTTTCTAGTGTCATACTTATTTTGGGGGAACAGTATGTTATTGGCCTAAAATATCCTACAGAGTCAATAGACTTTTTCCTCAAGAGAGATCTGTCAAGAGTGTCTGCTAAATGTCCTAGATACATTCTGATCTGCTGTTTTTGACATACATAAAAATAAAAAAATAACATATTTATCAGAGTGAGGCAGAATTGGAAATGCTGAAAATGCTTTTATTGTTGCTATAACCTTCTTATTCCAGTGATTTCACCTCCCAATTCTTGTACAGAATGTCACCTGGACAAAAAGTCCTTCTAATATGGCCACAGAAAGAAAAAAAAGGCCCAACAGATTGTTTAAATCTTCCGCAAAGTTCCCAAGCCTAAAAACATTGGCCAGTGTAATGCCCTGTACACACGGTTGGATTTTCCGATGGAAAATGTATGATAGGACCTTGTTGTCGGAAATTCTGACCGTGTGTAGGCTCCATCACACATTTTCATCGGATTTTCTGACACACAAAGTTTGAGAGCAGGATATAAAATTTTCCGACAACAAAATCCGTTGTCGGAAATTCCGATCGTGTGTACACAAATCCGACGGACAAAGTGCCATGCATGCTCAGAATAAATAAAGAGATGAAAGCTATTGGCTACTGCCCCGTTTATAGTCCCAACGTACGTGTTTTACGTCACCGCGTTTAGAACGATCAGATTTTCCAACAACTTTGTGTGACCGTGTGTATGCAAGACAAGTTTGAGCCAACATCCGTCGGAAAAAATCCTAGGATTTCGTTGTCGGAATGTCCGAACAAAGTCCGACCGTGTGTACGGGGCATTAGACTTAAAGTACCCATAGCATATTTTTAATACCATTTATCAAGGTTTCACAATGTACCTCATTTACTTACTTGGTAAATGGTTCATATGGAAGACCAATTTCTATTTCATTTGTATATAAATGGTCATGGTGCAAATATCTGTGAAAACAAACAAAAATGTTTACAGCTATCTTTATTTAAACAGCCCTGGCCATTAGTAATGTTTAGAGGTAGAACAAATTGCAATGCATAAGATATTCATTGGTGTTCCTCGGCATAGGTAAACATTGTAGCTCAGCTGCAATCAATGCAGGCAGATGTGGCTGTTTTCTTCTTCCCTTATGCTACCTACACTACAAAATGCACATGAGTTGGTGGCAATTGTAAAAGAAAAAAGAACTTTTGTTTCTATGCATTCCCTGAACAATGTGTTAAAGAAGAGAATGTAAATGAGGGAAGCATTTGAAAGAGTTGTCACTGGATTATTTAACCCTTAATGCTTGGCTGCCGGTGTGTAAAAGACTTTATTGTGTTTTTTATTTATACTATCTAACATAATAGTACAGTCAGTGGTCCTAAGCTGGCCATAAGCATAAAATGGCAGTTAGACAGTCTGATGCTCATCCTTAAACCCTTTCTGATCTTAATTTTAACTTGGTTCACTTTAAATATGGCACTTACGGTATATGGCTAATGCAAAGAAAAAGGAAAGAATGGCACCTGTCACTCAGAGATTTTCCAGCAAGTTACAGTTTCTATATATACTTCAAACAGTCCTAAATGCTTGTTATTGCTTCCTTGGGAAGACTTACATAACCTGATCACCTCTGTTCATGCATCAATCAGCCAGTATAATGCTCCGTACACACGGTCGGATTTTCCGATGGAAAATGTCCGATCGGAGCGTGTTGTCGGAAATTCCGACCGTGTGTGGGCTCCATCGGACATTTTCCATCGGATTTTCCGACACACAAAGTTGGAGAGCAGGAGATAAAATTTTCCGACAACAAAATCCGTTGTCGGAAATTCCTATCGTGTGTACACAAATCCGACGGACAAAGTGCCATGCATGCTCAGAATAAATAAAGAGATGAAAGCTATTGGCCACTGCCCCGTTTATAGTCCCGACGTACGTCACCGCGTATAGAACGATCGGATTTTCCGACAACTTTGTGTGACCGTGTGTATGCAAGACAAGTTTGAGCCAACATCCGTCGGAAAAAATCCTAGGATTTTGTTGTCGGAATGTCTGAACAAAGTCCGACCGTGTGTACAGGGCATAAGTCAGCTACACTGACTGTGTAGGGTCAGCTTTAGTAATGAAGTGAACATACCACAGTCTATGATTTGCTCCACAGACAACCTTGGTGCCATTATTATTTTGGGGACCAAAACAACTTAAGGAAAACTTTTACCTTCTGAGATAGATTAGCCAGAAATCTTTTCTAAGGTTTGAAGGGGCCCAAATATATTCCTATTATCACTCGAACAATGATCATGTTATATCTAATGGGCACACATACGCTACAATTCGATTATATTTATCAACAACTATATGGGGCAAATCAATAGTTTGCCTAGGTGGGATTTTGGACTACACAGCTGTTGGAAAGTCTAAAGTAGATTGTACAGAAATTGTACAATGAAATTGTAATATGTGTGTGACTAAGTTAATTGTACCCTTAACTGTATATAATCAAAATAACGGGGAAGGAAATTGCATTCTGTATATAATTAGCAATAACAGAGAAAGGAAATTGTAGGTAGTGGTGATAACTACCAACTAGATTGCCTATCCTATTCTATCCTGCCCTGCATTAGTGAAGATGCAGGTGAGGCCCATTTCTTCAGTTTTACACCTTTATTGTGAGAGCAATGTAATGTCAGTTTGTAATTTTTTTTTCATTGTACAAGAAAACAAAACCTAAGTCATTAAAGGTTTAATAGTTCTAATTTTATTTTTAATTTATTGCAGCAAACCAAGGTCAGCGTAGAAGGGTACACAGGCACAACTGTTTTCTGAAAAGATGCATGCCTCTTCATTCAAGGGTACCCTTTCCCTGAGGTAAAGTTTCACTTATTCTACCTATTCAGTCTTTTCATTCCTAATTACATCTATTAAGATTTTCTTTCTAAAAGACCTATACGGTATGCATGGTTGGGATGAGGAGGAGGCAGAAGAGGTGGCCATCTTGGGCACTTTAGCTGGGAAGGGAACAAAAAAAGGTTGGACCTGCTAATGGGGATGTAGAAGTGGTCATATTGGGTATTTCAGCTGATGGGTGGGGGGTACATTGGTTATTTTGCTTTGGATGCTAAAGGACCTTGTCCCAGCACTGACTGTGCATATGTCATTATAGTCTTCTGCATGCTAAATTGTATGTTCAAATATTCCCCAACAGACTGTTAGAGGAGTTGTTTTTCTTCTGTAAATATCCTGCCTTTATTATTTCTTTGTGATTGAGTTACAGATTAATTCTGAAAGCAAGCAAAGAACTTGATGCAGTGTATCTAACCCCAAGAACAAAAATGTAATACATTGCGGCTAGTTGTTAGAAGTGGGGGCTGCATTGATTTTATTTTCTTTCTGGATTGTTATCTTTATTTTAACCTGGTGATCCTGCCAGTAATATACAATAATTCATGTACAAGGGTGACAGAGCTCCCTCACTCTACTATCTATGAAGGAGCAGGACAGAAAGTGTGTTAGGACTACAGAAAACATTCCCTTCTCTTCATCTCCATGAAATTGGAGAGCTCATCAATGGCAACCTCCATATTTCTCTCATGACTGTGCCATTTGCCTATGCACCAAACAATGGCTTCTTCTGTTTCTTATCCATTTCTTTTTATATATATATATATATATATATATATATATATATATATATATATATATATATATATATATATATTTGCGTCTGGCCATCATTTAAACAATAAAATTAAAAAGCAATGCAAAGTGCAGCAAAGATGATGGACAAAATCCACTGTTTCATTGCATCCAATCAGATTTCCCCTGACAGTTTACAGTACACAATAAATTATGATTGCTTTCTATTGTAAATTCTGATGAAACCTAAATGTTTTATAGCATCTTCTATCCCAGTGATATCACACATGACTAACTTGAAAACATTCCCAGTATAGAAGTCAATTGGTCTCATGACAATGGCAAGCAAACCAGAGCTGATTTCCTCTGATGCACAGAAATATTTCAAGTTAACATTATTTGTCAGCTTGGATAAAAAAGACCACAACCTTCAATTATTTGAGTTGTTTGATTCATTGGAGCTTTATTTAACGAGAAGCATATGGATTTTCTATGGCAGTCAGCAATGCTTCCTTTTCAACTAATACACTACCATGACATATGAGAATGTCAACTTGTTAACCCTCCTTTTCTCTGGAGGCCTAATGCCTTTAATAAAAATTGAAATAAATAATTAATTTTGTATATAGGCTGTCATAAAGTAAATGCTATGAACAACACATGAAATTATTATAAATGGGGCATTCCTACACCAGAACAAGATTATAACAAGCTTCTATTAAAGCTGCACATTCAGTTAACAGACACCACAGACATCCCATGAATTATACAGGACATTGCTCTCCTAAAATGGATTTCTGGGGCACAGATAACAGCAGTGTTCTATGTTTTTGTCTTTCATATAGTCACAAACCCATTGCTCACTTCTGATACAATCATAAATCCTAGTATGTGTATAGCAGGATCACCATAGCCTTGTTCTATTTGTAATGAACCTGCCCAAAAATGTTACTTACAGGTATCAACATAAACATTCACGCTCAGCTAAAAGCAGTGTGAAAATGTTTGTGAACTTCCCTATCCTAACCACTACCGAATAGCATTCAGCCCAAATATTGTGGCTAATTGGCACCCAATGATGAATGCTCTATTGGTGTTTTCAGTAGCCTGTTGGTGTCTATAGGCCTAAATCTGGTTTTAAAGTTGGACATTTCAAATCACCAAGTATGGCAAATAGGATTCCAAATCATTGCCAGAAACTAAGCTATCAATAATGAGTTCAATCAATCACCAATATTTAGTCAAAGCTCGACAATACTGTAAATTCACAGCTTCACGGCTGTGCATTTGAAATTGATTTTTTTTGGTGTCAATTTCAATCCTATCTCCTTTGTGGACAATCAAAAACACAGTTTTATGAATTCAATTGCTTTGGCATTTTAACAAAAAATGTATTAAAAGTTCAGTTGCTCTATCAAATTGCTTTAGTACATGTATGGCTATCTTAAGATTAGCCAACAATCATATCATGTCTATGGACACCTTTAGTCTCAATATTCTGCAGGTTTGAAAAAAGGGACATAACAAATCTGTTGTGGGTGCTCTTCTTTAAGTGATCACTTTTACTGCAATCACAGCAAATATTTTTTTAAGTTTGGTGTTTAACCACATGACCTCCAGAAGGCCCCCTTACGACCAGGGCATTTTTTGTTTTTCAGCACTGTGCTGGCAATTGCTCGGTCATGAAACGCTGTACCCAAATTAAATTTGTATCATTTTTTCACAGAAATAGAGCTTTCTTTTGGTGGTATTTAATCGCCTCTGGGTTTTTTATTTATTTATTATACAAATAAAAAATCTGAACATTTTGAAAAAAGCATTAGCATAAAACTGCTGCCTGCCCACAGTAAATGTACAGGTGGTGGGTGGCAAATGGTTAACTTCTCCACAATGTTATTGAAGGTTTATACTCAAGGGATTGGTGAGATATTCACTAAACCAGTTTATTAGCCTACAAAACCTGAACTTGTGTATTATTTAGATGTTTCTAGCAACATGTGTGATGGCATTCTTCATAGCCAGAGGTTAGAAGTTTTGCAAATGATAAAAGCTTTTCAGTTTTTAATAACATCAGCCAGACAGACTTCAAACAAATGCATGGCCCTATCCTAGGAGGAAGAAAAACTGCATTGTTTGACTTTCGCCTACCAAAATCACTGCCATAGGAAAACATCTAACCTTTCTTTAAAGTAATAAGACATTACCATTTGAAAACAATCCTTTAAAAATGCATTGGTTTTCTAACAGAATAGTTCTGTTACTATAGTTCTTTATGTACATACTGCAGCATTGTTTTTTTCAATTGTGTTTAAAATAAAATTCTTGGCAATAATTTACTACATGAAGCGCTATTACCTCTAAGAAAAATAAGCTATTGACATTAGATGGTAATGTGTTTTGCCTTCTTAAATTAATTACCATGGTGTAGTCCATTAAAGCTTTTCTCTAAACCAGATCCAGATAGGATGATTGATTTTCTAAATGACCAACAGTTTGGTTTAACCAAATAAAAAAAAATCTCCATTAGGTTCAGCACTGATAAACTGCTGAAGATAACTTTTAAAGAGGGCTTGGTTGATTAAATAATAGACATGTAATTATTCGGGACACTAGTTAACAACAAGATAATCAGGGCTTGGAGCAAAGTGCAAGCTATTGATATTACAACATCATTGTATTAGTTTTTTAAATTTATAAAAAGTAAGAGTAAACACAATTTAAAAAAGAGAGAACAAACATAGCAGAACACACGTAGGCAGTCATATTTTTAAAGCACTAAATCATCAGCTTGTGATTATACACTGGATTCTTTCTATTGTATAATTGATGCCATTTATAAAGCATTTTTTTACTTGATCTCCAGGTTTGTCCACTTGTTTGATTCCTCGAGTTTTCAGTAACATTCGCTACTGTATATCTATGACACTATCCCGATCACTGATTATTAGCAAGTTCAAACAGGCATATCAATGTAACTGGATTCTACCATACTTTATAACTGATTGCCAGAATGCCAAAAGAATTTCACTTTGTTGTAAACTCTTAAAAAAATCCAAAATTGCTAAAAATAATTTTATTTTAAAAAGTTTAAACTTTTTTTTTTTTAATGTTTACTTGCCAAATCCTTGCCTAGGCAAAGATGATGTCATGGGCCTCCTGCACATGTGAACACCCATAGCCTGTGGTTGCATGTGTGAGATCTAGCAAACTGACTCCTGGGATGTGTAACATCATCTTTCCCTAGGCAAGGATTTGACACGTAAACATTTAAAAAAAAAAAGTTTAAACTTTTTAAAATAAAATATACACATCCCAGGATACAGTTTGCTAGATCTCTCTCATGTGTACAAAAGCTCTTCATTCTCTGCCAGAGAACTGGCAAAGACCCACAGTGGGTGTGTGCATGCGTGGGGAATCTGGAGCATGCACAAACAAGCTGCGGGGTTTTCTGGAAAATTCCCTTAGACAAGGGCAAAGACTCGTGGCATGTCTGTGCATGCACTAGATGTCCATTAAAGATGTCAGCGCTGGCGAAGAGCAGCTGAGGGAGGACTTCTGCCTCAAATAAGACAATGCTGAACTCTATGGTGCATTAAGTAGGGTTTTTTTTTTTTTTAAAGAAAAGGGAAAAGCGTTAGAGATTTTTTTTTTTTTTTTTTGGGGGGGGGGGGGGGGGCGGGTTAGGTAGGGTGAAGTTCTCATTAAAATGCAGTGTTTATCCAGAGGTAAACCTAGAGCCAATAGCAGTAGCAGTTACCAGAGAAAAAAAAGGCAGTTCACAGAGACGGATGAGAGTTATTTTAACAGCTTGTGGTATTTTATCTCAAAATTATTTACTGTTCAAAGTGATCGATTCAAAAACAAGCCATTTGAGGAGAAATGGCTGTTTAACCAGCCAAAGCCTTAATTTCTCATTATTCACAATTTTATCATCACCTCAAATGGCTTCTTCTCCTGCTCATTAAAACACATAGTTATCACCAGCCTGAAGCTAACATTATTTTATGGAGCGATAACTTTTGCTATAATCTTTGTTAATTGACTTTTACATAGGAATTACTGAAAAAAAAAAATCTGAAATAATATAATTGTGATAAATTCAGGGGATCTGTACAATAAAGCAAATTGAAAACAGAAATCGCAGTGATTAAAAAAAAAAAATTGTGAAAGGCATGGTGACAAAAATAGCCATTATGCTTTAGTAAATTGACCCTAATGGCAAACAAGCATTTGCATTTCTTAAATCAGGGGTAGGCAACCTCGGCACTCCAGCTGTGGTGAAACTACAAATCCCATCATGCCTCTGCCTCTAGGAGTCATGCCTGTGATTGTCAGGGTCTTGCAGTGTCTCATGGGACTTGTAGTTTCACCACAGCTGGAGAGCCGAGGTTGTCTACCCCTGTCTTAAATAGTTTTCATCTAAATTTCTTTCCATTTTTATTGCCCCTATATGAGCATAAAAATGGGGTAAGGCATTATGAGAATAGACATGCAATGCTCAAAAGAGTCTGTGGCCTAAACATTATGGGAAACTACCTAATTTAAACCTATATAGCCAGAGTGAAAGAATTCATAGCTTCAAGTATTAACTACCCAAAGTCTTAATATTTCATTATTCACTTTACCACCACATCAAATAGCTTCTTCGCCTGCTCATTAAAACATATAGTTATCACAGCTTGAAGCTGGTAGTATTTTAAGGAGTGATAGCTGGTGCTATAATCTTTGTTAAATGACTTAATTGAATGAATTACGGGAAAAAATCTGTAAAATAATATAATTGTGCTGAGTTTAGGTGATCTGTGCTATAAGGTGAATTGAAAACAAAAATTTTAGTAATTCTTCAATGGTTTTCATCTAAAAATGTTTCCATTTTGTATTGCCTCTATATGGAATAATACAGCATAACAAAATGGTATAAGGCATTATAAGAGGCATGAAACACTCAAAAGTGTCTGTTTAAATCTATAAAACCAGAATGCAAGAATTCATAGCTACGTGTATTAAATTGCCAGATATTTTTTTCCAGCCAAATGTGCTATAGTATTGTGAGTTATAACATTTATTTTTTTTTAAAGGTGTAATACACTACTGATTTACTTTCAATTCCAGCTATATGAACTAAAATGATCAACCCTAAGTATGACTATAATTATGTTCACCCCCAACTAAAATAATCAATAATATGCTTACCTTTCTTTTTTCTTAAAGTTCTGTAATAGACCATTCCCTGATAATTATACAAGACCATTGCTCTCACAGAATCATAGCCATCCAGATTCAATTCAGTTTGCTTGCCCCATTGAAATGTATGTGGTGGTCTCATTGTAAATCCCTAATGGGAACGTGTTCACATGACAAAAGCACCACACGATTAAGCAAAATTGGACCCCTGGGAAGTGTAAGTTGAGAAAAAGGCTCAGAATGATGAATGTGGGCAGGTTGTGAACACAAATACAGGCACCTTGTCATAGGGTTTTGTTAAGCTGTAGTATTGTCCAGGACATCTAATCCTGCAAGGGTTTTACATGGGCTTACAAACTAAGCATATCTGCATATTTACCAGTTAAATGCACACACCTAAATAGAGATGATTGAAGCTCCTAAAATATCAATATAAAAATAAAATATTGCATTTAAATGAACACCATTTGGTTTATCTTTTTTTTAAGAATTTTGTATTGTTTCAATTTGATCGTCATTGAGCATAAAGTAGCTAAATGGTGCAAAAATGAGCAGTCAAAGCACCCATCATGTTTTATTTAGTGTAGTCAATATGCACTTTCAAATACTCTTTGAACTAATTTACAAAATTGCAAGGAAATGTGCAACAGTTCATATCAAATGCAGGCACCCAGAGATACCTACACGTACCTAAAACAGACTCCCATATTTTGCTTTTGTGTCCAAATCCAGGGACAAAGCACTAACGCTTAGGTAGGAAAGCTTGTGGCTACATCCAACCCCTACACATCCATATTGGTCCATCACTATAATTGGCTGCCTCACTGGCCAATAAGAATGAGCAGGAGACAGAAAGTACAGAGCGAGCTTCAGCACTTCCAGGAAGTTCCAACGCTTTGTTAGAATTGTCCAACAGTCAACTACAAACGTAAAGCAATAGATGCCTTTTTTTTCTTTTGTTCAACCCACCAGTTAAAAAAAATTACTAAATTTCCCCATCCACAGAAAGACTTCACTGCCATCAGAATAAACTGATTAGCACTGCTGGCTATAGCTTGTGGGAAAACCCTACAGGGTCGTTGTACAGTTGATCTCTAGATTGACTTCCATACAATCAAAGTGCCCATACATGGGTCAAAATTTGTCCAGTCCCTGCTGAATCGGCTGAATTCCAATGCCTGTATGGCCAGCTTAAATCATTATATTGTCTGTACCACCACAATTTATATATTTTGTTTCATGAGAGATCCTCTTCATCATACAGTTTAGCCAGCTTTGGTCAGACCTGTTTGTTTAGGGGAAGCAAAGTTGATTGGTCATGTTACACTTTTCTACCTGACAGGGCCGTCTTTAGCGCAGGGCAAACGGGGCACTTGCCCTGGGCCCAATCTTTGTTGGGGGGCCCGCGCTAGCCGTGAATTGGGGCCCCGATCACAGCTTTGCAGAGCGCACAGAGGACACGGGAGGATGTATTCCTCGCTAGCCAGCTGAGAGGGGGCGGGGCCGGGAGCTCCACTGACGCTCTGACCCCGCCCACGTGCAGCCTGTGTACTCGGAAAAGAGCTTCTGTAGTGAGAGCCAGTGATCGGAGTGGGAGTGTCAGTGGAGCTTCCGGCCCCGCCCCCTCTATACTGGCTGTTGAATACAGAGGTCCGGGGCCGGGGTCGGGAGCTCCAATGACACTCCCACTCCGATCACTTGCTCTCACTACAGGCGCTCTATTCCCAGTACACAGGCTGCACGTGGGCGGGGTCAGAGCATCAGTGGAGCTCCCGGCCCCGCCCCTCTCAGCTGGCTAGCGCGGAATACATCCTCCCATGTTCTCTGTGCGCTCTGCAAAGCTGTCATCGGGGCGACCATTCACGGGGGATGTGGGCCCAGGGCCCACCCAACAAAGCATCAGTGGAGCTCCCAGCTGCTTTAGTGAGAGCAGAGAATGGAAGCCCCGCCCACAGTCCTGAATGTATGTAGTGAGTGTGGCTGGCCAGGTATGTCCTTACAACCATAGAATGCCTGAATGTTTAAACCCTGAGCTGTGTTATTTAACTGTAAAGCTGTGCATTGCTGAAAGTTCTCTGACCATCCCCTGTATAATGTCTGCAGTCTCTGAGTGTCTCCTGCAGTATGTACACAGTCTCTGATTGTCTCCTGCAGTATGTCCGCAGTCTCTGATTGTCTCCTGCAGTATGTCCGCAGTCTCTAATTGTCTCCTGCAGTATGTACACAGTCTCTGATTGTCTCCTGCAGTATGTCCGCAGTCTCTAATTGTCTCCTGCAGTATGTCTGCAGTCTCTGAGTGTCTCCTGCAGTATGTACACAGTCTCTGATTGTCTCCTGCAGTATGTCTGCAGTCTCTGGTAATCTCCTGCAGTATGTCCGCAGTCTCTGATTGTCTCCTGCAGTATGTCCACAGTCTCTATTGTCTCCTGCAGTATGTCTGCAGTCTCTGATTGTCTCCTGCAGTATGTCCGCAGTCTCTGATTGCCTCCTGTAGTATGTCCACAGTCTCTGATTGTCTCCTGTAGTATGTCCACAGTCTCTGATTGTCTCCTGTAGTATGTCCACAGTCTCTAGTAATCTCCTGCAGTATGTCCGCAGTCTCTGATTGTCTCCTGCAGTATGTCCGCAGTCTCTGATTGTCTCCTGCAGTATGTCCACAGTCTCTGATTGTCTCCTGCAGTATGTCCGCAGTCTCTGATTGTCTCCTGCAGTATGTCCGCAGTCTCTGATTGTCTCCTGCAGTATGTCCGCAGTCTCTGATTGCCTCCTGCAGTATGTCTGCAGTCTCTGATTGTCTCCTGCAGTATGTCTTCAGTCTCTGATTGTCTCTTGCAGTATGTACACAGTCTCTGATTGTCTCCTGCAGTATTTACACAGTCTCTGATTGTCTCCTGCAGTATGTCCACAGTCTCTGATTGTCTCCTGCAGTATTTACACAGTCTCTGATTGTCTCCTGCAGTATGTCCACAGTCTCTGATTGTCTCCTGCAGTATGTCCACAGTCTCTGATTGTCTCCTGCAGTATGTCCACAGTCTCTGATTGTCTCCTGCAGTATGTCCACAGTCTCTGGTAATCTCCTGCAGTATGTCCGCAGTCTCTGATTGTCTCCTGCAGTATGTCTGCAGTCTCTGATTGTCTCCTGCAGTATGTCTGCAGTCTCTGATTGTCTCCTGCAGTATGTCCACAGTCTCTATTGTCTCCTGCAGTATGTCCGCAGTCTCTAATTGTCTCCTGCAGTATGTCCGCAGTCTGATTGTCTCCTGCAGTATTTACACAGTCTCTGATTGTCTCCTGCAGTATGTCCGCAGTCTCTGATTGTCTCCTGCAGTATGTCCGCAGTCTCTGATTGTCTCCTGCAGTATGTCCGCAGTCTCTGATTGCCTCCTGCAGTATGTCTGCAGTCTCTGATTGTCTCCTGCAGTATGTCTTCAGTCTCTGATTGTCTCCTGCAGTATGTCCACAGTCTCTGATTGTCTCCTGCAGTATGTCCACAGTCTCTGATTGTCTCCTGCAGTATGTCCACAGTCTCTGATTGTCTCCTGCAGTATGTCCACAGTCTCTGATTGTCTCCTGCAGTATTTACACAGTCTCTGGTAATCTCCTGCAGTATGTCCGCAGTCTCTGATTGTCTCCTGCAGTATGTCTGCAGTCTCTGATTGTCTCCTGCAGTATGTCTGCAGTCTCTGATTGTCTCCTGCAGTATGTCCGCAGTCTCTGATTGTCTCCTGCAGTATGTCCGCAGTCTCTGATTGTCTCCTGTAGTGTGTCCACAGTCTCTAGTAATCTCCTGCAGTATGTCCGCAGTCTCTGATTGTCTCCTGCAGTATGTCTGCAGTCTCTGATTGTCTCCTGCAGTATGTCTGCAGTCTCTGATTGTCTCCTGCAGTATGTCTGCAGTCTCTGATTGTCTCTTGCAGTATGTACACAGTCTCTGATTGTCTCCTGCAGTATGTACACAGTCTCTGATTGTCTCCTGCAGTATGTCCGCAGTCTCTGATTGTCTCCTGCAGTATTTACACAGTCTCTGATTGTCTCCTGCAGTATGTCCACAGTCTCTGATTGTCTCCTGCAGTATTTACACAGTCTCTGGTAATCTCCTGCAGTATGTCCGCAGTCTCTGATTGTCTCCTGCAGTATGTCTGCAGTCTCTGATTGTCTCCTGCAGTATGTCTGCAGTCTCTGATTGTCTCCTGTAGTATGTCCACAGTCTCTAGTAATCTCCTGCAGTATTTCCGCAGTCTCTGATTGTCTCCTGCAGTATGTCCGCAGTCTCTGGTAATCTCCTGCAGTATGTCCGCAGTCTCTGGTAATCTCCTGCAGTATGTCCGCAGTCTCTGGTAATCTCCTGCAGTATGTCCGCAGTCTCTGTGTGTCTCCTGCAGTATTTCCGCAGTCTCTGATTGTCTCCTGCAGTATGTCCGCAGTCTCTGATTGTCTCCTGCAGTATGTCTGCAGTCTCTGATTGTCTCCTGCAGGATGTGCGCAGTCTCTGATTGTCTCCTGCCGTATGTCCGCAGTCTCTGGTAATCTCCTGCAGTATGTCCACAGTCTCTGATTGTCTCCTGCAGTATGTCCACAGTCTCTGATTGTCTCCTGCAGTATGTCTGCAATCTCTGAACCTCTCCTGTAGTATGTGTATTAATGTGCCCCTTTACTTGCTCAATTATTTGGGATTGCTCCACTGCTCAGTGAGAGGTAATGATGTGCATGAACCTCTAGCAACCAATCAGCAAACAGTAGTGATCTGCTTTAATCTCTAGCAACCAATCAGTAAGTGCTAATGATGTGCTGTAACCCCTAGCAACCAATTAGTGAGCGCTAATAATGTACATTAACCTCTGGCAACCAATCGGCAAGCAGAAATTATGTGTTGTAACCTCTAGAAACCAGCCTTGAGCAGTAATGATAGGCTGTAACCTCTGGCAAACAATTGCAATCGCTGCGTGATCTGCTGCAGTAAACTGATTTTGAGTCTACCTGCTATTTTTTTGTATGTCTCAGAATGGAAGGGGGGGGCCCCAAGAAAATGTTTGCCCAGGGCCCAATCAAAATTAAAGACGGCCCTGCTACCTGATTGCTTTAGATTTTTTCTTTCAAACTTTTTATCTGTAGCGCACCCATGACTGAAATTCACGCTTCACATGAATCAATAAAGCAAATGTCACAATCATACTATTATTTTAGTAAGTAAGTACTTAATTCTTGTCATAATAATAATTAAAAAATGCTGATTCAGAGCTTTCAATTCTGTTTTCAATTTTGTTTAAGAGCTTTCAATTCTGATTTAAAGTCTAGGCAAAATATCACATAGACTATTGGTTTTAGATAATGAGAAAAACTACTACCTCTGTACCACATTGAAAATATTGTATAACCTCAATATGAATATATTTTGGACTTTACTGGTACAATTGAGATTATTCTCAGATTTTTTTTAAATAATGTGCAAGTTTTTATTACATCATTAAAATATAAATGGATTACCTGGATCCTAAACGTTTAGAACCCCTATCATTTCCAAAATCTCCTCGTGACTGATTTTCAAATATCATGTACAATCAAGCTTTAGTAAATAAAGCATACAATATACAAGTAACACATAAAACTTATAATGGTGGATCCACCAAGTCAACGCATTGATCATAAAGCTTCTTTAGGACAAGTCAAAGATCAGATAAGGAAATTATGGTAATGGCTGTACATAGTAGTAGTTATTTAGTAATGTTGTGGTACATGTGATGTAGATAGATGACAGCCTCTCATATAGACCCCAAAAATAAGTACAATCATAAGAGTATCCTCTACACCAGCCAGCACCACAGGATGCTGTAAAGGCAAAAGGAAATGTATCTAATGAGCCGAAATCAAAATAGAGCTATTTCCAGCCCTCTGTTAACATGTCACCTCACGATTCCACAGGGATGCCTCCCTCCCCTGTGCTTTACTGGCTGGTGTAGAGGATACTTTTATGATTGTAATTATTTTTGGGGACTATATGAGGGATTACAGTCAGTCTACATCGCATGTACTACAACATTCCCAAATAAACAGAATATTACTGAACATTACTGAATATCAGTTTGGGCAACAATTATCATATGCAGTAAGTACCATAATCTCCTTACCTGATCCTCGACTGGTCCTAAAGAAGCTTTATGAGAAACATGTTGACTCAGAGGATCCACCATTATAAGTTATGTGTTATTTGTATATTGTATGCTTTGTAGTAAACTTGGATTGTACGTGATATTTGAAACTCAGTCATGAGGAGATGTTGGCAAATAAAAGGGTTATACATTTTTTAGGATTCAAGTGATTTATTTATATTTTAATGAAGTAATAAAAACTTGCATATATTTTTTCATGTTGAGGTTATAGACTGTTAATTTCAATTAGACAGGTTCTGTCTGGTAGACTTTCAGTAACATAAGGTCAGCATTTGGGAGGGGGTTTATTGTGGCGACCTGGGGAGGCAGAGGGCTCATGACCTTGCAGGCTGCCAGGGGTATATGCCTAAAGACAGTGTATGGCGTTTCAGCGAAACTCTCCGTTATATGTGACACTTCTACTAACCAGACATTTCATTAACTCTTTGAATACTGTAGTGTGTGGTTTAATCCCTTCCTCAACTAAATTTTACAGATAGCAGTTCATGAATACACTACAGCATTTCTGAGCTGGTGCCTTGTAGCGTGCACCAGACGCCACCAGCTCAGCAACCTATCACCTTATCCCAGTGACACTGATATGCATTTTTAACTCTTCTTCTTCACCCCTAGATCTGTATCCCAGGAAGCTCTGTACTGTTCTCTATCTATGCTTTAGTACTCTGCATTCTCACTCCATCTTCTGTGACTTCCAGGTTGGGTCCCTAGGATGCCCTGTGCTGCAATCAGACCCAGATTGGGGTACCAATCGCTAGGGGTAGGAACCAAGCACACAGGCTCCTTTGCTACCAGGGACCTCTACCACCTATGCCAAGTCACGTGAGCTTCCTGGCTAGCTGCAATAATGCACATGGACACATGTACTGTAATCTCTAGCAACAGCAACACAGCCCCTTAAAGATGAACCGTTTAACCTGCTCATTAGGTAACTGGTACTGCAAATGCCATATGCCCATGCTATGTGATATGCCATGCATGCGCCCCTTTTCCTAAGTATTGAAATAACTTCAGACCAGGCAGTTGTCTATGGCAATGGAACTTCTCTCTACTTTGTAGAAATGTAATCTATTACGGCTCACAAAATATTACATCGCTTACAGCCGTCAGCCACCTCCTAACTCTTTGAAAAATTGAACGAGCCAGGCAGAAAGTTGTCAGCCAAATACAGGCTGCATACAATCAGGTGCATCAGGTGCAGCCACTGTTCAGGTATTCTGAAAGGTGCTGGCTGAAACTGTTACAATACAATAGCCACAGAAGCAGATTCATATATCTGCACTGAATATTGTGTATGAAGGAATCTGTTAGACTGGTTTCATCCAGGTTGAATGAAAATAATTTAGTCATTTGTACCCAGCTTTATAATCACTGTGAAACAACCACTTAAGGACCAGAAGGATTTGCCCCCCTAATGACCAGGCCATTTTTTGCGATATGGGCACTGCATCGCTTTAACTGACAATTGTGCGTTCGTGCGACGTTGTACCCAAACAAAATTGACGTCCTTTTTTCCCCACAAATAGAGATTTATTTTGGTGGTATTTGATCACCTCTGCGGTTTTTATTTTTTGCACTATAAACAAAAAAAGAGCAAGAATTTTGAAAAAAGACAATATTTTTTACTTATTGCTATAATAAATATCCAAAAAAAATGTTAAAATAACTAATTTCCTCATCAGGTTAGGCCAATATGTATTCTTCTACAAATTATTGGTAAAAAAAAAATCGCAATAAGAGTATATTGTTTGGTTTGCGCAAAAGTTATAGTGCCTACAAAATAGGGGATAGATTTATGGCATTTTTATCATTTATTTTTTTACCAGTAATGGCGGCGATCTGTGATTTTTAGCGGGACTGCGAGATTGCGGCGGGCAGATCGGACACTTTGGACACTTTTTTGGGGCCATTGACATTTATACAGCGATCAGAGCTAAAATGAGCCACTGATTACTGCATAAATGTTACTGGCAGGAAAGGGGTTAACACTAGGGGGTGATCAAGGGGTTAAGTGTTCCCTAGGGAGGTATTTCTAAATGTTGGGGCAGTGTACTGACTGGAGGAGGAGTCAGAACGCTGTTCCTGATCACTAGGAACAGCGGATCTTTCTCTACTCCCCTGTCAGAATGGGAATCTGTTTGTTTACATACACAGATCCCTGTTCTGGCTCTCTGTGGAGTGATTGCGGGTGGCCGGCAGACATTGCGGCCGCCAGGCACGTGCATCGGCTCCGGCGCCGCGGGCCCCCTATCGCTCTTAAAGTGGCCGATGTACACCTACAGCAATTCGTCAAGGGGGGCCAACCTGCTGCAGTATAATGACGGCAGCTGGTCGGCAAGTGGTTAAACAAGAAACAGATCAGATATGGCTGTCCTTGAGTAAGTATACAATTACAAACTATACATATAAAGTAGGTTTGTAAACCATTAACACACATCAATAAGCTTATTTACATTGCAGTAAACCTGGGCCAATTCTGATATTCATAATAAATAGGTGGCACCTCTGGGTGCCTGTTCACTGCTCCAGATCCCCTGCTCCAGGACCCTAAACTAGGAGCACACTCATATGCTAGCACCAACCAGCTTCTTGGTCACTGGCTCTGGTCTGCTCCCTCTTACCTCCCCTGGATAACATTTAGCCCCTCACTAACAAAATAATAAGGCATGGAAACTTTACTACCTTAATTGCAAAATTTTTATCAGGAAAACATTTCTTTTTCAAAATATTGTTTCTGCAAAACCTCTCTGGTGATTTAAACACATAACTAAGTTTTTTTTTTTTTTTTTACCAAACAATGTCTGTCACCTCCACCCCAACCAGATGTGAGAGTTTGTCTCCTAAAACATCATTATTCATGTGAACTATGTTATATGGCCTACAATAAATGGAAAAATAATGCTGTGATATAAATCAGATGTTTATCAACAAATTAACTCAAGACGAATGGTCACACTTAATTTTGCCAGCTTGTACTCAGCTGTAAAAAGATCAATTATACCACATTTGTTCCTTGCTAAAGCTGTAGGGCACATCAATCACAAGGCTTGTTTGAAAGGAGGGGTAAGACAGCTAGGACAGTGCTGTTTGAGTAAGAGGAGACAGAGTATAGGAAGTTACAGAGAAATGATTAGAGTAAATTAGAATGCAGTTGAGTACAGGCATCAGAAGACAATTGGATGTGCACGGGCTGTTTGACTGTCTGAGGATGTTTTTAGGACCACCTTCAGGCATAAATGCTTTGGTCATTTTTACACTATGGAGCATGAAGAATGAACACCTCAGACACTGACTTGAAAATTTTTCCAAAGATACTAATAGGCATTAGATTAAAAAAAAATTGGATTAGGCAACAAACATACTTTTTTTGAGAGCAACGGACCCTGTTCATCTAGTTACTATCACATGGTTGTCAGGTAAGGTTAGTGGCACCACCCGAGTCTGCCAACTTAACTTATATCCTTCCCTGTGCCCTCCCTTTGGACATAGGGAAAGATAATCTGCTAAGAACGACTTTGCTGTTAATGGAGGCACTGGCCTATTTATGTATCTCAACACAATTTTACTATGCCAGCATATCTGGCTACCCTAAGGTCATTAAGCAGTTAAATGATGGCAAAAATTCCTACTCCTATTCAATGTTCAGACAGAACATTTGGGCAAACATTGGGGCATTTAGAAAGTGGGTGGAAGCATTTTGCACCATGTTGTCCACTTTAATAGGTCTTGTGATTTACAAAAAGAGAAGCAACAGGTCTCATTGTTTCAGAAAGTGTGCAGATGTCTCCACCTTGACACTGGCCTATCTATAGTTTCGAAGAAAGGAAGATCACTGGCATCACAGTCATGTGCAGCAAGACATTAGCTGTATTAAGTCATTGGTGTATACAGCACAGTCAACGCGTTTCCACCATAACCGCCTTACTCATGACTAGTTAGTCATGAGTAAGGCTGCATGACTGATTAGTCATGAGTAGGGCCGCTATGGCGGAAATGCGTTGACTGTTTGTGCTGTATACACCAATGTCTTAATAAAGCAGATGTCTTGCTGCAGTTGATCATGATTCCAGTGATCTTCCTTTTTTCAGTTCTTCAGCAGACCACAATCCATGCATGAGTACCATCCATTCAGCAGTGGATGTTTAATTAAGGAGCTAGAAGCGCTGCTTTTTGTTTCCTGTCTATCTATAGATTTACCCGTTTTTGGGATCCATCTAAACTTTTATTTCAGTATGTCAAATGACATATATGACATACTGCAATGTAACTTTAGATTGGATCAAGTTTGGATGCTGCCATTTTTGGACTTCTAGTACTTGCACTTGGAGAGAAGTTGCTGCGTGAACCACTTGTTGTGGTTCAGCCCTAATATTGCATTAGCCAGCCAAGCTGATTACGGCTTATCTTTGTAAAGATCAAAACCCAATCCCTGACATGTCATAAAACTTTAACATGTTAGTTTAATTTCAAAACTTTTTTCAATATTTATAAATCTACAGCTTTTATTAAAATAATATGTGCCAATCCTGCCATGAAAGTCCTTATTCAGGTGCCTCCTGGTATGGGGTGACAATTGTCTCCTAGTTGTGCTTCTACATCGTCACCCTGTCACGTAAGTGTCCCTGGTGCTGGCTACAAGTGGCCAAGCTGACACACATTGTGCATCAATGTCCCTATCAGGAAGATGATCTTGAGCAATGGTATGCAGCAGACAATGGAGTGGTGCACGTAGACAGGAATTGGCTAAAATAGGGTGGAGGAGATCAGAAGCAATGAGATGCAAAAAAGGATGAGAAGAAAGGTGAATAGTGCATTAGCAGAATAACTGTTGCCCAGTTAGGGCTAAGATCTACTTTTTAAGTAAGCCTGTCAATATGGTCCAATGACCATAAAGTAAAGCCAGGCCTATAACGGAAGACAATATATACTTTCCTACAACTCATGTAATAAAATTCTACTGTGATTCTTCACACAGGCTCCTAAGTTGTTATAGGATGTAGGGGCAAGCAGAAGGAGCTACAGCACCCAAAAATTCCCAAATCTCTAAAGCAGTGGTTCTCAACTCCTGTCCTCAGGACCCACCAACAGACCAGATTTTAAGTATTACCTTGGGGAGATGCAGACTAGAATACTGCAATCATTGAGCTGCAAAATATATCACCTGTGATGTATTTCAGTTATCTTGCAAACCCGGCCTGTTGGTGGGTCCTGAGAACAGGGGTTGAGAACCACTGCTCTAAAGGTTGCATGATCATTACCATTCACAAGGTGTTCCTGCCAGATTTTCACAAGCAGTAGCTTGTAAAACTCTACGTGCATGAGGTTCCTTGGACTATAAACTCTAGCTGGAAGAGCACACATACCTGTTTCCAAAACATTACCCTCTTCATTGTCAGCATTAGGTCACACACCAAAATTAGCATCTTTACTTTATCTTCTGTGTACACCACTCTAGGCACCAGATCACATGATACATTATTGCAGTGGATTGAGAAGATAGGACTGTGTTTGTTAAATATCAGCACCACTAATTGACTGATACTGTGCCTATTAAAACATTACTATCTCAAGGGCTTCCGCAGTCCTATTGAAACTCTCAAGCAGATGATGAATGACTAACCTGATAATTTAGCTGATTTCAACAGAACATATTTACCATAGGCCCCCATTGTAGCGAAGAGGGGGCAACATAGTATCAGTTGCATATAAGGGTATTCGACTTGGACTGTTAACGTCCCACCCAACTAGGTCAAATTAAATAGCCTGTAGAAAGAAATCATTGTCTGACC
Source organism: Aquarana catesbeiana (assembly GCF_042186555.1). Taxonomy (NCBI): domain Eukaryota; kingdom Metazoa; phylum Chordata; class Amphibia; order Anura; family Ranidae; genus Aquarana; species Aquarana catesbeiana. The sequence continues at coordinate 761,892,439 of NC_133324.1, forward strand.
TCAGCCTATTGTCTGCATTATCAGAGTACAAGTATTTTAAGGAATGTGACAAAGAAAGACAAGTAAAAAAGGAATCAGCATCTATATATAGTGTGATGTTTTTATGAATATAAAAAATAATCAAAATTATCTGAAATGTCTAGCGTTTATCACGTGAAAAAGGCCAGTAAAGTTACATGAGGAATAGTGTAAAAGTACAATTTAAAAAAAAAAAAACTTGTTGAATATGATCTTTTAGTAGAATCTCTAGTCTAGAGTTAAAAGATCAACTTTTTATTTTTACACTGATTATCAATACAAGCCTAAGAACTTTAGTTGAGGGAAATCACGGCAGATGTTCTAACCCATCCCTACAGCATTCAAGATAAAAAAAAAAATGTTGACTTCTACTTTAATCTATGGTTATAGCAGAACAATGCAGATCTGGGAATTGTGAATACTGAAGAACATTAAATTAGTATTACAGTTACTTTATCTAGTTAGTAAGCTATTACATGGGCAGTTGCTTTTGAAAGTTAAAAGGAAACCTGTAAAAAAGAAAAGCATGGAAATTTCCACTGCTTAGCTTTTCTTCTGGAATACTACTTTCCTGGCTGTCAACCTGATCCTCCGGCTTCAGCACTTTGCGTTACTGACATGGAATGAGTATGGATACAACAACTTTTGACTTTTTCTAACTTTCCTTTTGAGCATAGTGGTTCTGAGTCACTTATTCAGAATGCGTTAAAGCTACAGGTTTGGGAAAATTACCAAGCAAACTAACATTTTCAGGAGAAGGTCAGCAGTGATAGCCCCATATTTCTTACATGACAGGTTTAGTTTAATTTAGTAATACTGGAGAGACTCATCAAGCACAGTACTTATAGTTGCTAATTACATCTCTCTTTTCATCTCTGGACCTGCACTGAAACAATGAGCATGGGGATCTTTTTGGCTGCTCTCAGCAATACCGTCTGCCCGTTTCCAAAAACCTTGTTTGAAAAACGAACAATTTAAATTAAGTTTTTTTTTTGTTAAATAAGGCTCTAGGAGACTTGTATTGTCCAGTGTAGAGAGCTTGATGATGTTTATTCTGTGTACCATTGCAAAGATTCTAGATAGTTTACCTGCCATCAACATGTTCAGCACTTTTGTCCTCGCATGACCTACATCTAAATTGCTTTTTTTTTTATTTCTAGGTCATCTATAACAACCGAGGAAGATGAAAATGGAAAAGTATTATTTATTAAAGGATGCTCTGCGCATATCGGATACACATCTCTGTGGACCAGGATCGCTTGTCACTTGGCTTAAGGAAGATGAGCAGAGACCAAAATTAAGGGATGAAATCATTGGCTTGAGACTGCAATAAGACTTCAAATACCACAGTGACAGCTAGGTGCTGTGCATCCAGCTGTGTCCCAACAGACTAAAGAAAGCAAGCAATCTGATGTATAATGTGTATAAAAGACTGAGAAAAGCAAAGTATCTGATCCCCAGGAGCCTGTTCTTGAAGACAAGCCTGCTATATGTCCCACACCGCAAGGCTGCAGTCTCTGTAGTTGCATGTATCAAAGTGCTTCACTAGAGCTGCTGCTGATCTCTTCATCTCACAGCCCACGTTATTTTATTTTTTAGAGAAGATTGGATTTCATACAACAGCGAACTGACTTTTTATTGGTATGGCTGCCATCAAACTATGCGAACGAGATGCAGAAAATTGGAGTTCCTACAAAACCCCTAAGACCTGTGGTCTCATACAAGGCGTTAGCTGTCATACTGACAAGGACACATTTCTTAGACCATCACCACATTACACAGTTAAAGCCTAAGTTTGGTAGATTCTTATTTATAATCAGCACAAGGGACGGTACTTACATTGAATGAGAAGTGTCCCTTGCTAGCTACTGTCTTAGTTCAACTCTTACGTTCACTACCCTCCCACCCAATACCCCTGCAGTGGAAATATTCCAGCATTGCGGGGGTTAATACGAGTAGCTGGACCCAATACCCCTGCAGTGGAAATATTCCAGCATTGCGGGGATTAATACGAGTAGCTGGACCTGTCATGGGTGTTTGTTAAGAGAGCCAACTATCCCTACCCCTTCTGCCCCTCCTACATTCAAAAAAGCTGTATTATAGTTTCTAGCAATGAAAAGCGCTCTATGAATGAAAGGTCCTTCTGCTCCATTCATAGAGTACCTTTTGGTGTTGGAAGCTATATCGCTCCTTGTGCTGATTTAAAAAAATAAAAATAAACTTAGCCTTTATTATCTTGAAAATACTATGTGACTTTTTTTTTTTTTTTTTTTAGCTTCTTCAACAGATTTAAAGTAAATATGTAATGATACAAATATGGGATACATTGCTGGCTATTTATTGGCTACTAGCTACCTGGCTATCAGGCTCGGTTCACACATGGGCGGCACGACTTGCAGGTCGCCTCAGCGAGGCGACCTGCAAACGACTGCCGGGGCGACTTGCGAGACGACTTCTGCATAGAAGTCTATGCAAGTCGCCCCAAGTCGCCCCCAAAGTAATACAGGAACCTTTTTCTAAGTCGGAGCGACTTGCGTCGCTCCGATTAGAACGGTTCCATAGCACAGAACGGGAGGCGACTTGTCAGGCGACTAGGTCGCCTGACAAGTCGCCCCAGTGTGAACCGAGCCTCATGCTTACCTTTTGGTTTTAATATTTTGAGTCACTGACCCAAACAAAGCACAGAATCAATTAAATAAGTCCCACCAATATGCTAGATCTTGTCAATGGTCAATGAATCAATTAGTAATGATGCCAAAGAAATAAGCATGAGGGACAGTGAAATAACTTAATAAAAGGTTGACATCTGCAGCTCCCATATTTCTATCATTGCAACCTTTTTTTGCTACCCAATGATGTTATCAAGATCACAGAAAGGGCTTACTAAAACCAGGGCTTTTTTTCAGGGGGAACTTGGTGGAACTCAGTTCCACCACCTCTGGCTCAGACCCTTTGGTGCCTGCTCACCACAATCACTTGTAAACACAGAAGTCTGGTTTCTGTGTTTACAAGTGACAGCCCTGCACTCTGTATGTAATGCAATCCTGGTAATTAATGCCCCTTGAAGACCCTCCTACTGTTTTTGTGAAATTTGACTGACCACACCCACTATTTGATGTGATTTTGAGGGTGTGTGTAGGGGGAGGGGTTTTGCCGGGCCGTAGTTAAGTTCCAGCACCTATTGTTTTAGAAAAAAAGTCCTGACTAAAACTACATTGGACTGACCCTCATGTAACAGTTAAAGAAATAATTATTCATATTTAAAGTATTTTGACATTTTGGGGTTGATTTACTAAAACTGAAGAGTGAAAAATGTGGTGCAGCTGTGCATGGTAGCCAGTTTCTAACTTTAGCTTGTTCAAATAAGTTTTGACAAAAAAAAAACCTGGAAGCTGATTATGTTATGTATATTGTTGTGAATATTGAATCAGTGTTCAAAATTAGCTGCTAAGTATGTATTTTTTTTAATAGGGTTTATAATATTTTGTTAAAGTAAAATATATCTAGCATCTCTAAGTTTTTTTTTCTTTCCCATAAAAGTCTATATTGTAAATATAGCAACACAGCACCAATTCCACCATGTATCTGCCATGTGCCACGCTAGGTAAAAGCATCAATGCCAGTGTCAGTATACTGTATATTAATTCATCTAAAAAGGGACATAGGTAAGGCCAGGTTGGGGGACATGTTCCCATATAACAGGCCTGATAAACTCTTTCCAAAACCTTAGGAGTCAGCACTGCTTATGCAAAAGTCATTCATAAACAAAAGAGGACCTAAACCCTAACTGTAGTTGCCCTTTCCTGTATGCACTAATGCAAAGGTCTGATAGGGATCTTCTATATCCTGACTGCTATTGCTCCACTACTAGCTGAAAGTGAAATGAGATCAGCTGATGTGTAGTACAGGTTGTAGTGCTCCACTCCATGTCTTGATCATCAGTGGATCCCCCTTAGCTGAATACCACAAAAAGTTAGAGGGTGCTGGAGACGGCAGAGTATGGGTGTCTATAGTCTCTTCACTCCTTGGACTCAATTTTCCACACTGACCTAACCTACCTCCAAACCACTGATAGCAGTTGTGGAGGTAGGTTGCAACTGAGCAGTACAATTGGAGAAAGTGCCCGGAAAAGGTCCTCCAGCATATAAGGAGGCGATGCCAAAATATACACATTATTTTTACAGTAATACTGCATATGACAGAGGTCTTAAATGATACTAACATTTGTACTTGTGTAAAGCATCAAATACAGATGATAGCCAATATATGAAAAGAGTTGCAAGATAAATCATACTCCTATTCTCAGCTGATCTCCGGGTAAGAAGCCAGTGGGCTCTATGTTTCCTCGTTTTGGCCTAGCTGTACCATTCCATTCCCAAAGGTCAACGCTGGAGCTGGAGGTTATGTCATCGTTGAATGGTTAAAGTAACTCAATATCAGATTTCCAGGAACTGGGGCTTGAGGTTAAAGGTGGATCAGAGTTGTTGCATGTTTTTGGAACAAGCTTTGGGGAAGCAGAATACTCACAATTTGTTTGTCAGAATTTTGGTCCCTTATTTCGAAACACTTCACATATTCATTAGCCAGATCTGGGGAGGATACCGTAATGATCATCAGACTCTTTTTCACCATGGTAATGAGGATTTCTCCAGCTCTGATCTGTTTTGGTAGATGGCTAAAACAACATTTTAATAGGCGCAATACAAAAAAAAAATGGTCAAGGGCATTTTTAATGTGGTGCATCATAAAGAAAGTCACATGGAGTAATTTTGTGTATGAAGAATTTTACGAAGTGTTCCTATTTAACAATGGCGTATGTAGCGAAAGCTGAGAGCCCATTGATGTGTGTTTTTTCACACCTTAACAGGCAATGTATTAAGGCAGTATTTTTCAAAAGAATTGGTTGGCAATGCATCAAAAAGGTCCAAAAAGCCAGACATGCACAGTGTATGAAAACACAGTGCACCACAGTGCATGGCAGTGTTACCATGCAGGTGGATTGAAACTGCATTGCCCTTATGCAGTGATGGCGAACCTTGGCACCCCAGATGTTTTGGAACAACATTTCCCCTGATGCTCATCTACACTGCAGCGTGCATGAGCATCATGGGAAATGTAGTTCCAAAACTTCTGGGGTGCCAAGGTTCGCCATCACTGCCCTAGTGTCCTGGGATGCCATTCAAAATTAGTGTCTTGGGATGCCATTCAAAATTAGTGGCACTGTGACTTGCTAACACATGTAATGTACATTAATGTGCATTGCAGTAACATGAACTTTAACATGCACATTACCTCAACACGCCACAATGAAAATGTCTGTGCTTGACCCCTAAAGTGTATGTAAACTTCATTAATTAAGTTCTTTTACTTGCGCTCCTTTGGTCTGTTAAATATACATTTAAAAGCATTTTGTTATATTTGTACAAAAACATACCTGTTGATCCTCCCAGAAACCCAGTGAGCTGATAACTTCCAATAGTTTTTGTAATTTTTGCAACCCAATAAGTGAATAAAATTATTATTTTTTTATAGATATATATGCCAGACAGTAAAATATGTATATATATTTCAATCTGTATACAGTTATTTTTTTAATGCATGCCAGTCTTCTAGTTGTGTTCATATTTCTAATTACAAAATGTGTATAGTGAAAGTATGCACTTCTAAAAATGTATGTTGTAATAAACTATGTATTTTTTTTATAGCGGCTCAGCGTTTGTCAGCTTTGTAATTTTTAGATTTAACCAATTTTAAAAAAAGCTTCAGACTGGCTTAAAAATAGAACACTTGATAAACAATGTTATATTAAAACTAGTGGGGCTTGTGGAAGAATAATATTAAAAAAGGAGACATTTCCTTTGACCAGAAATTAGGCATTTAGAAGACATTTATTTAAAAGATATGTTTCTTATTTATTTTTAAACCTGAACTCCAGGCAAATCGCAAAGTACACAGTTGGAATACATGTTCTTCCTGCCAAATTATTTGTATTTCTGTTAATCCAGATTTATACAACACTGCCAGACAGCAAAGCCAGGCTAGAGACCTGACTTTTCTCTACTGTAGTTAATTAACCCAGGGCCGCTGATAAGGCATTACAGCCAGACCTCCTGTATTGGACCTGGGCCCCATCAGTTGCACATGCGCCCCCTTCCATCTGCTGTCCAGCCCCCCCCCCATGTGCCCCTTTCCCACGCAGCTTCCATCCTCTCCTGCCAGCAACTGCTGCAGGCATACAGGGGGATGTTTCAGCATGGAGGGTGGGGAAAAAGGCTGGTAAATATGTATTTCACTGGCCCCTTCCTTTCCCTAATTAACACAGTGAGCGATCGGTACCAGTCACTCCTGCGTCCATTCATAGCTGAAGCATAGTAAATTGTTTACTATGCTTCAGTTTGTGAAAGAGCAGGAAGCCTCAAAGCACTTCCTATTCATTCAGCTGTGCAGCTGAGGCTGCACAGAAAGGGACTGATAAATCTATGTCCTCAGTCACTTTCAGCCGGGGGGTTGTTGTCAGGTAGGCTGCATGGAGCCCATGATTTCCAACAGCAGCCCTGAATACATCTAGGTCACCTCCTTGTCCAAAGCCTGTGATTGGATAAGGAAGGAGTAGAGAGACAAAGATAAGATCACCACTCACTCTGCATTCTCCTTCTGTCACCATGTTCATGCAGAATATCTGATTGGTCCCTATTGCTGCCCTTACTTCTCCTAGTAGGAGTTCTTTTGTTCATGGAATAACAAGATGCTCATTTCACGTAAAATTTGAATACTTACACTAATTACATCTCAAAATATATTTAATGATTTTTACTGGATACATTACTACATTTTGTTTTTTGTTTTTTTTCCCTTTCTGCCTGGAGCTAAATTTTAATCCATTCCTGGATACTTTCCACAACATGTTAGTACTAGGAGTGCAATATAAAAGAAAGCTGCCAATCTTTGTATACTGATATTAAGTGATATTAATTAACATTAATGCTGCGTACACACGACCGGACTTTCTGGCAGAAAAGGTCCGACGGAATCATTCCGTCGGACATTCCGATCGTGTGTGGGCTTCATCTGACTTCTTCTTTCTAAAATTCTGACGGACCTAGAAATAGAACATGTTTCAAATCTTTCCGACGGAATCAATTCCTATCGGGAAAACTGTTCGTCTGTATGCTAGTCCAACTGACCAAAAACAACGCAAGGGCAGCTATTGGCTACTGGCTGTTGAACTTCCTTCTTCTAGTCCCGTCATACGTCATCACGTTCTAAACAAGCAGACTTTGGTGTGATCGTATGTAGGCAAGTCTGTTTCAGCGGAACTCTGTCGGAAAGACCACCAGAGTCTACTCTGACAGAAAGTCCGGTCGTGTGTATGCGGCGTTAGAGTGAGAATGAAGTACTCAGAGATAGAGTAATTAAGTGTTAAAGTGAATATATGGTGTTCTATATATACACAGTATTCTTTATTATAATCTGTATAAAAAAAGAATAGTCCCCTAAATATGACATATTACATGAATATTTTATATTTTCTGTGTTCAGCCAAAAGGTGGAGTGCTAGGCTCCTTTTTTCATGTTCAGGATAACCAAGGCTAAGTTCACCTTTACAGAAAAAAAATAATAAATGCACAGATTTTCAGCCTCCTCACAACCAGAGTAGGGCAATGGACCCTGTTCTGGTCTTGGTGGTGTCAGGACCAAAGACCGGTGGAGGGGGGGCTGAGTGCAAAAGCTGCACAGACCAGCCTAGCTGCAGGGAGGAGTTGAGGTTCAGGTACGTATATCTCCTTTTATTGTTCTACTAGACATAAACCAGCAATTATCTCTGCAAGGGACCTTTTTTTTTATTTGTCCAGAGTCGAGCCTTACAGAAAATCTGTCACTTTATTATAAATTTAGAGCAGAAGTCACAGACAAAAATAAAAAGATATGGATGAAAAGCACATATATAATATATGCAGTACTTTTTATCTGCTATGAACTGTCCTCAGTCTGATGGCCACCATCATTCACCCACCTACTGTAAGCCCATCCTTTCCTGGACCCACTCCAGCCAGTTATTGGATAGCGAAAGGAGGAGCAGCAAAATCTCTCCGTCAATCTGCTCTCTTCCTACCAGCATGCTTCTGGTCAGCACATGAACTGGTTGGCTCCTTGTGCAGCATATTCCTTATTCCTCCCCAGCAATGTAAATGTATGAAAACCCTGCTTAATGAGTGACGATATGTGTTTTGATGCATTTCCATTGATTAACATCAACGCATCAGGAGGAAGCACTCATATCATGTTTGCAATTCATTTTAGCAACTGCTGTGAGTCATTCGCTTATACTACATGTGGTCAAAAAGGTGACAAAAAAACGCCAAGCTCAATGCGTCACCTACCTCTGACTCCGCATGTTTGACTTTAGGGTAAACATCACCACTCTAGTTCTCTATGTGATCCCTACCAGTAGATCCTGATTGGCTCTTTGTATTAACAAAATATAAACAGTCCTAACAATTTTTGAATTATTGCACAGCCTTAACTATGGTGTTTTTGATTTATTTGTCTAGAGTCCTATTTTACTAAACTTGAAAGAGAATGTACTAAAATATTAAAGATAAATTTGTGATATATAAAAGAAACCTGTACAGACAGTTCCTGGGTTCAGAAAATTAAGTCCTGCTAGATCCCCTCAGGCTGGCCCATTTTACAGGTATAGCTATGTAAAATAAAAAATAAGTGCTTATACCGTTTAAAATCCAGTTATACACTGTTTCACCCTGCTCTGCACATGCTCAGTCGCTCTCCATTTTTAGTTTGTAGAGGCTGACGCGCTGAAAGCAAAATTAACCACTTAAGCCCCGGAAGGATTTACCTACTTCCTGACCAGGCCCTTTTTTGCGATACAGCACTGCGTTACTTTAACTGACAATTGCGCGGTCGTTTAACGCTGTACCCAAATAAAATGTATGTCCTTTTTTCCCACAAATAGAGCTTTCTTTTGGTGGCATTTGATCACCTCTGCCGTTTTTTTTTTCTTTCGCTATAAACAAAAAAGACCAACAACTTTGAAAAAAAAAACAATATTTTTTACTTTCTGCTATAAAGCATACCCAATAAAAAATCAAATCTCTTCAAAAAATTTAGGCCAATATGTATTCTGCTACATATTTTTGGTAAAAAAAACAAAAATAAACAATAAGTGTATCTTGATTGGTTTGCGCAAAAGTTATAGCGTCTGCAAAATAAGGGAAAGATTTGGCATTTTTATTTTTTTTTAGTAGTAATGGCGTTGATTTTTAGCGGGACTGCGACATTGCGGTGGACAGATTGGACACCTAGCTGACATTTTTGACACATTTCGGGGAACCAGTGACATTATTACAGTGATCAGTGCAAAATATATATCCCTCAGTGCAGAAACACAGGATCTCTGTGTCATCCCCTGACAGAACGGAGATCTGCCTTGTTTACTATGGCAGATCTCCGTACTGTCTCTGCGGGGAACGACCATGGGCGGCCGGTGGACATAGAGTCCACCGGACCTGCTGATTGGCTCCCCCGCTGGCCAATGGGCGCGCGCCCACATAACCTCATGCACAAACCAATGTACACCTACGACGATTCGCGCAGCCGAGCCAACCTGCTGCTGTATAACTGCAGTGGCTGGTCGGCAAGAGGTCAAACCCTCCTATCCTTTACAGCCAAGGAAGCTGTTTCTGTTTGGACTGCAACTGCCATGGTGCTGCACATGTAATCAGTTATGACACCACCAATTTGATGGTTTGTCAGTTTGGTTGAGGACACAATCAAATCAAACTGTTTTTTGAAAACGGTAATCAATGAGTTTAGTCTCGCTTTACGATTTACTGCTAGGGCTTTGGGCTTCAGCAAAATGGCAGCCTCCAGCAAGAAAAACAGGAGCAATTTAGAATGTATGTTCTTTACTAAATAACATTTTTTATGTTGTTTTTATGTTGTTATGGGTAAAGTCCCGCTTTAATTCGAATTTGTATGCAAGTTGGAACAAGTGCATATTTTAGGTGTAACTCCAGCTAAAAAAATATATTTTTAAGTTTTCCTTGTCAAAAGAAGTTTATTGAGTATACAATGTTATAAAGATACATAAAGTAAGTTTACAAGGATCTATAAAGTAAGCTCATTGTTTTACAGTAGGGTTTATATAGGTAAATATCATGAAATTTCAAATATTAAACATTGGGTTCACGTAAACCTAAATTAAAGATATATATAATTTCCTTAGTTACTTTTGTAGGTATTTAAATGATTTATACCTACTATACATATTTTTTACAAGTAGAGTGTATATAGGTCAAATAAATTCTGATAATGAGCTTTAATCGTAAGGTGGAGAAAAGGAAAGAGAAAGAAGAAAAAGGGTTGAAAGGTAGAGGTATGGTCCACAAGGTTGTCCCGCTCGTCAGTTTATTATTCTTTTTAGTTCTCTTTGAAGCCTTAGAATGGGTGTCACTGTAAGTCATTTAATCTGTTACCATGGCAACAGGACAGAGTCATTGAAGTTTGACAGGAACTGTTGTTTTATCCAAGGATGCCAAAGTTTTTCAAATTTTGGAATTTGATTTTGATCGATGGCTACCATCTTAGCATGGGACATTGTATTATTCATTCTGTGAATTGTTTCTGCTAGTACCAATGTAGGAGATTTCCATGCCTTGGCCACTGTTTGTTTTGCAGCCGTTATTAGTTGGATCATAAGTTTGAATTGAGAGAGTGTTAACCATTCCGGTTTTAGATTAAGTAAAGTTAAATATGGATCTGGTTGTATTATTTTTTTAAATATTTTAGATGCAATCATGAAGACTTCCTTCCAGAAGGTTTGGATTACTGGGCACGTCCACCATATGTGTAAATATGTGCCTATTTCTGGGCATCCTCGAAAACAAAGAGCTGAGGTATTAGGTGAATATTTTGCCACTCTAGCGGGTACAAGGTACCAGCGAGTTAGGACTTTATAATTTGTCTCCAGTGCTAGGATGTTGGGTGAAGATGACTTAGATGTGAGCCATATGTTAGACCAGTCCGTGTCTTCTAAAGTTCGTCCCAGGTCCTCCTCCCACCTCTGAACGTAAGAGGGTCTATTAAGATTTGCTACTCCATATAATTGATTATAAAGTGATGAAATTGTACCTTTAGCAAATGGATCTTTTGTACAGATTGATTCAAAAATGGATAATTGGGATAATGGTGTATCCCCCTTTAGGAATGGTGTATAGAAATTTTTGATTTGGAGATATCTAAATATCTCAGAGTTTGGTAGATCATATTTTTCTCTAAGCGATGGGAATGAAAGGAATGATTTAGATGCTATGAAGTCATTTAGTGTCTGAATGCCTGATGTTGTCCAAGCTTTAAAAGAATTTGGGTAGATCCATGCCGGATAAAAGGCCGGATTTCTGATAAAAGAAAGGAGAGGATTGTGTGGAGATTGTAACTGATATTTGGTTTTTAGTTTATCCCAGAGAGATAAGGAGTGTTTAGTTATGGGATTATGAATTTTAAAGCGGTCTTTAGGATCAAGCCATAATAAATTTGATATTAATAGAGGGTCATTTTCTGAAGCCTCTATAAATACCCATAATGGGATTTCCTGTTTTGCATGGTATTTGGACAGACTGGCCAAATGTGCTGCTCTGTAGTAGTTAGTAAAATTAGGGTATCCCAGGCCTCCTTTATTTTTGGGAAGATGTAGTGTGTGTATAGGTATACGTGGTTTAGAAGAGCCCCATATAAACGAAGTTGCTCTTTTTTGTACTATTCTCAAAAAATAGGAAGGAATTGGAATAGGGAGGACTCTGAATAGATAAAGCAATTTGGGTAGAATAGTCATTTTGATTGCATTAATCTTCCCTATCCAGGATAAAGGAAGTTGCGACCATTGTTTTATTAGATTTGTGATCTGTCTTAATACAGGAGGATAATTGGTTGAGAATAAGTCAGAATGAGATGCTGTTAAATGAATTCCAAGATATGGGATTGATTTTTCTGCCCATGTGAATGGGAGTGCAGCCCTAGCCGGGATCAATTCCATGTTTGTGAGTGAAATATTAAGCACTAGGCATTTCTTAGGATTAATCATAAGGCCGGATAGGGCTGCAAATCCATCAAGAGCTGGTATTAAGTTAGGACCAGAGACCTGTGGTGATGATAGAAAAAGTAATATATCGTCTGCAAATATACATAATTTGTGTGTAATACCTCCTACTTCAATGCCAGTTATAGTTTGGTTTGTTCTGATGTATTGGGCCATGGGTTCGAGTATAAGGGCAAATAATAAGGGAGATAATGGGCAACCCTGTCGGGTACCTCTTTCGATATTAAAGGCTTCAGATTTGTATCCAGCATATTTTATATAGGCTTTGGGTTTATTATATAATGCTTTGATCCATGTTAAAAAGTGGGGTCCAAAACCCCATTTTTGTAATGAATATTGCATATATTGCCAGGATACTGTGTCAAATGCCCTCTTAATATCGAGAGATAGAAAACATAAAGGGATTTTCCGTTTTTTAGCAATATGTGCCAATAACACTGCCCTGCGTATATTATCGCCTGCCTGTCTATTTGGCATGAAGCCTACTTGATCTCTATGTATTAATTTTCCTATAATGCTATTGAGGCGTTTTGCTATTATTTTTGCTAATAATTTAATATTGAGGTTTAACAGAGAGATAGGCCGATAATTCACACAGGAAGTATCATCAGAAAGGGGTTTTGGGATCATACAAACAATTGCCATTAGTGTTTCTTGCCGAAAAGAATGTCCATCTAGAAGTTTGTTAAAAGTTTCAGTGAGAATGGGAGAGAGTATTTCTGATAATGTTTTATAGTATAAAGCCGAGTAGCCGTCTGGGCCTGGTCTTTTGTTAAGTTTTAGGTCTTTTATGGCGTTAGCAACTTCATCTATAGTTATAGGCTCATCCAAACAGCTTTTTTGATTCTGAGATAACTCAGGTAAGGTTATTTTTGAGAAGAAGGATTCAGCCTCTGTAGGATTAAATTCATTGTTTGTCTTGTATAAAGTTGCGAGATGTGAGTGAAATTTATGGACTATTTTAACTGGATTACAAGTGTAAACATTTTTTGATAATTTCAAACGTATTGGTTTGAAAGATTTGTTAGTTGAATTTAATGCCCGAGCCAAATATGTACCTGGTTTGTTTGTATTCATGTAGAAATTGTGTTTGGAGCGTTTGAGGGATTTATCAACTGACTCAGTGAGAAATAGATCGTATTCCAATCTAGATTTTTCCAGATGAGATTTTGTACTCTGGGATGGATTATCTTGAAATGATATGTAGGCTGCATTAAAATTGAGTTCTAGTTTTTTTGCTAGATTTTTGCGTTCCCGTTTAAATAGTGCCATTTGTCTTTGTATTGTACCACGCAAGACAGGCTTATGAGCTTCCCACAGTGTTATTGGGGAGATGTCTGTTGTATTATTAATTGATATGTATTCCTTTAAAGCTTGTTCAATGGCCTTCTGATGTAGTGGGTGTTTGAGCATTATGTCCGGTAAGTACCACGTTGGGTCATGCGCTTTTGGTATGGCTGAGGCTATAGTAGTGTATACTGCATTATGGTCAGACCACGGAATCGGAATTATATCTGATGCAATAATTTCTGGTATCATTCCTATTGTTAGAAAAATATGATCTATTCTGGTGAAGGTTTGATGAGGGTGCGAGAAATAAGTGAATTTCTATTTCATTGGGTTACTTTCTCTCCATGAATCTACCAGATTGTATTTGGAAAGAAGTTGAGAAAAAGGTAATCTAGAGGTTATTTTGGATGGTGTAAAAGGTGATTTATCTAGAAATGGGAGGAGGACCGGGTTTGAATCCCCACACATTATCACTGTTCCTATTTTGTGTGTATTAATCACTTGTAATATATGCGAGAGGAATGGTGTAGGTTGTTTGTTAGTAGGAAATCACCGTGATTGCTGTATCCATTATATAACCCATGAGTATCAGGTATCTACCTTCTGGGTCTTTAATTTCTGATGATAAGGTGAATGGTGTGGATCGGTGAAATGCAATTAGAGTTCCCCTTTGCTTGGTACAGGCAGAAGCCGTGTAAATTTGTTGATAAAAAGGAGAAATATATTTTGGAGTAGAATCTTTGGTGAAGTGTGTTTCTTGGAGGCATACTATGTGAGCCTTCTTGTTATGGAAAGTACGGAAGGCTTTGGTCCTTTTCTGAGGGACATTTATTCCCTGAACATTCAGGGAAAGTATATTCAGTGGTGCCATGGCAATAGATCAAATAGTTTTGACTTACTTTTTGTTATGCAGAGCTGACTGCGCAGATCAACCTGTGTGGACTGAAGAGATGAATAGATAGAAAAGAAACCAGTGAATTCTGGAGTAAAGAGTAAACAAAAAACATATGAGATTAGATGATACATTGTATAAATTATTTTTTGCAAGTAATCACAATTTACCCGTGAAAGAGAATAAATATCTCTCTCAGGGGAATAAGTGCCTTCGTCACACTCCCACATAATATGGTTGGGAGAATGAGGAGGGCTAATGGGGGTACACGGATCTTCCGCTTACAGGAGAGAAGTGCTATGTCAAAAGACATCAAAATGATGTTTCTTTAATTGGAGTGCAGAATATAGTTTTTGTTGAAATTATTTATTCCAGGGTGGTTGTATATGGTTAGTCTTGCCCTAGGCTAAATAATTCAGTTAGAAAGGTACTGTTAATAACTTTGGTATTGATGAAGATAGTTTGAATTATTTGGGGATTTTAACCCTTTTAGAGTAAACAATTACATATTTTATTCATATGTAACTGTTTAGATATGTTAACTCATAAAATTGAGGTTGTATTGCTTCAGATTAGAATAAACAAAAACATAATTCTAGGAACTAGTTAGGTAATAATATATTTGTTTTAAGAAAAGAAAGAAAAAGCTTCCATTACTTCTGGATTATTGAACATATTTGTCCTAAAAAGTAATACATCTATTGTTATTACCTGATAATATATAACTGAACAAGAATTTCCTTATTTCACTTATATATTCTAAGGCTATATGAATCAGAAGTAATAAG